>NC_088422.1:106119237-106225861 GCF_034236695.1 Oncorhynchus nerka
GGAGCTAGGGGTTAAGGTTTAGCGTTAGGAGTTAGGGGTTAAGGTTTAGGGTTAGGAGTTAGGGGTTAAGGTTTAGGGTTAGGAGTTAGGAGCTAGGGGTTAAGGTTTAGGGTTAGGAGCTAGAGGTTAAGGTTTAGGGTTAGGAGTTAGGGGTTAAGGTTTAGGGTTAGGAATTAGGAGCTAGGAGTTAAGGTTTAGGGTTAGGAGTTAGGAGCTAGGGGTTAAGGTTTAGGGTTAGAGCTAGGGGTTAAGGTTTAGGGTTAGGAGTTAGGGTTAAGGTTATGTTAAGAGTTTAGGAAAAATGGCTTTTGAATGGGAATCAGTTGTTTGGTCCCCACAAGGATAGTAAAACAAACGTGTCTGTATGTGTGGTGTCTACTGTCTGTCTGTATGTGTGGTGTCTACTGTCTGTCTGTATGTGTGGTGTCTACTGTCTGTCTGTATGTGTGGTGTCTACTGTCTGTCTGTATGTGTGGTGTCTACTGTCTGTCTGTATGTGTGGTGTCTACTGTCTGTCTGTATGTGCGGTGTCTACTGTCTGTCTGTATGTGTGGTGTCTACTGTCTGTCTGTATGTGTGGTGTCTACTGTCTGTCTGTATGTGCGGTGTCTACTGTCTGTCTGTATGTGTGGTGTCTACTGTCTGTCTGTATGTGTGGTGTCTACTGTCTGTCTGTATGTACGGTGTCTACTGTCTGTCTGTATGTGTGGTGTCTACTGTCTGTCTGTATGTGTGGTGTCTACTGTCTGTCTGTATGTGTGGTGTCTACTGTCTGTCTGTATGTGTGGTGTCTACTGTCTGTCTGTATGTGTGGTGTCTACTGTCTGTCTGTATGTGTGGTGTCTACTGTCTGTCTGTATGTGTGGTGTCTACTGTCTGTCTGTACGTGTGGTGTCTACTGTCTGTCTGTATGTGTGGTGTCTACTGTCTGTCTGTGTGTGTGGTGTCTACTGTCTGTCTGTATGTGTGGTGTCTACTGTCTGTCTGTATGTGCGGTGTCTACTGTCTGTCTGTATGTGTGGTGTCTACTGTCTGTCTGTATGTGTGGTGTCTACTGTCTGTCTGTATGTGTGGTGTCTACTGTCTAACATTCTGTCCAGGGGCTGTACTTGTACATCAAAGCAACATCAAGCTGTCTCACGCTATAGAAACAGAGGCTCCTGCCCTCTGGCTCCTTCTGGTTCGGACCAGGCTAACTGGCTGGGTCATACATTCCACCAGGCTGAGGTTGAGGCTGTGCAGCTGTGGGAGCAGAGCCATCAGTTCTCCCTGTCGCTGTATCCCCTCACCAGCAGTCCTGTCTGGGCAACACGCTGCCCTGCTGTAATGGGTCCCCTCCCTCCACTGTGTAACATGGGTCCTGTCTGTGTTCTGGGTCCCCTCCCTCCCTCCCTCCCTCCCTCCCTCCCTCCCTCCCTCCCTCCCTCCACTGTGTAACATCGGTCCTGTCTGTGTTCAGGGTCCCCTCCCTCCCTCCCTCCCTCCCTCCCTCCACTGTCTAACATCGGTCCTGTCTGTGTTCTGGGTCCCCTCCCTCCCTCCCTCCCTCCCTCCACTGTCTAACATCGGTCCTGTCTGTGTTCTGTCTCGTCTGTCCATCTACCAGGATGTTGCTGAGGCGATGCAGCTGCAGAGCAGGGCCATGCGTTCTCCCCGTCGTTGTATCCCCCACCAGCAGTCCTGTCTGTGTTCAGGGTCCCCTCCTCCCTCTCCCTCCCCTCCCCCCTCCCTCCCTCCCTCCCTCCCTCCTCCCTCCCTCTCCACTGTCTAACATCAGTCCTGTCTGTGTTCTGTCTCGTCTGTCCATCTACCAGGATGTTGCTGAGGCGATGCAGCTGCAGAGCAGGGCCATGCGTTCTCCCCGTCGTTGTATCCCCCACCAGCAGTCCTGTCTGGGTAACACGCTGCCCTGCTGCGACCCCTGCGATACCCGCTACCCCCGAATGTTCGGCTCCATCTGCTACTGCCGTCGGACGGCCTGCGCCGGGGCTCACCGGCGTCCCTAAAACACTCCTAGAAAACCCTCTACGGCCCCCTCCTCTCACGGTGGGGCCCCTTTCTCTGCCAGTCTACAGTCAGTATCTAATCCATATCCGCAAGGCTTGATTTTATGAGCACGCAAACAAAGACTATACATCCCAGGATGCATCAGTGAGACCGGCCAATAGGACACTCCTTACGTTGTATTTTCTTCTTGATGTTAACTCTGGTTGTGTTTTATTTTTTATTTGATTTTTTTCCCGATAGGTTAGATGGATGTTACGTTGGGTGTACATTTATCGTTCAATGAATGTCGAAAGACAAATCAATCTCTAAAAAGGCAATATAATTGTCTAAAAAAAATTGCCTTCGATTTCTTTTTATTTTTTTTTGTTAATTATTTTTAATCAAAAAAAAAACTGGGAACATATTTTATATTTTTAAAAAAGAGACCAGAATGTAAAATACTTACATGACTCAAATCAAAAGTTGACATTTAAAGTTTTGTTTATTGATTTTAAATAGTGAATCAGGTTCCGTATGTTCAATCATGTGCCCAGAGTCTGAACAGTAGTCTAATTGTGAGGCAGAACAGTTTCTGCTACGTGGTTTAAGACTCCAGTATGTGAAACTAGCATAATGAATTATATATATATATATATATATATATATATATATATTTAAATATCTGTAGTTGACAATATATATATTCCATAATAGGGAAACAGCTTTTTATTAAAAACAATTGTATTCAATTGGCAGCCATTATTTTGAAAGTCCAACACTCTCTCTACGTAACTTAAAGAAATCAGTGCAAATAGTAATTTATTGTATCTTATGAATGAAAATGAAATAAATAAAAAAAAGTAATTATTTTGTGTCATAGAAAAGAAAAATGGTCTCTGAACTGACATTTCAAATGACAATGATACATAACATTATATACTAGGGGCTTATCTCCTTTGGCATTCATAAACACACTGTGATGATACATAACGTCATATACTAGGGGTTATCTCCTTTAGGATTCATAAACACACTGTGATGATACATAACGTCATATACCAGGGGTTATCTCCTTTGGCATTCATAAACACACTGTGATGATACATAACGTCATATACTAGGGGGTTATCTCCTTTGGCATTCATAAACACACTGTGATGATACATAACGTCATATACTAGGGGCTTATCTCCTTTGGCATTCATAAACACACTGTGATGATACATAACGTCATATACTAGGGGTTATCTCCTTTGGCATTCATAAACACACTGTGATGATACATAACGTCATATACTAGGGGTTATCTCCTTTAGGATTCATAAACACACTGTGATGATACATAACGTCATATACCAGGGGTTATCTCCTTTGGCATTCATAAACACACTGTGATGATACATAACGTCATATACTAGGGGGTTATCTCCTTTGGCATTCATAAACACACTGTGATGATACATAACGTCATATACCAGGGGTTATCTCCTTTAGGATTCATAAACACACTGTGATGATACATAACGTCATATACTAGGGGTTATCTCCTTTAGGATTCATAAACACACTGTGATGATACATAACATTATATACTAGGGGTTATCTCCTTTAGGATTCATAAACACACTGTGATGATACATAACGTCATATACTAGGGGATATCTCCTTTAGGATTCATAAACACACTGTGATGATACATAACGTCATATACTAGGGGATATCTCCACTAAATGGTAGCCTCTAGGGGATATCTCCACTAAATGGCAGCCTCTAGGTGATATCTCCACTAAATGGCAGCCTCTAGGTGATATCACAACTAAATGGTAGCCTCTAGGTGATATCACCACTAAATGGTAGCCTCTAGGTGATATCACCACTAAATGGCAGCCTCTAGGTGATATCTCCACTAAATGGTAGCCTCTAGGGGATATCACCACTAAATGGCAGCCTCTAGGTGATATCACCACTAAATGGCAGCCTCTAGGTGATATCTCCACTAAATGGCAGCCTCTAGGTAATATCACCACTAAATGGCAGCCTCTAGGTGATATCACCACTAAATGGTAGCCTCTAGGGCAGGGGTGTCAAAGTCAAATGGACGGAGGGCCAAATAAAAAAATCAGCTACAAGACGAGGGCCGGACTGTTCGAATGTTCATTGAAAATTTTTTAAATGACGCATATAGTCTAGTGAACCTAATTGAACCTACTGAAAACCTAACAAATATATTACAATATGATCAGATAAATAAAGCAATATTTTCTTATGGCTCTGTCAGTAATCTTTAATTTTCAACAGACACAAAAGACAAATTTCCTTTATATAAATATCCCCATAACATGAACATTAAATGAAAGAAACCGGTATTCAAGGCACCATCAGTAGACTATATTTTCTATTTTAGCAAAAGTGGGCTAAATTTACTTCAAAGAAAAAACAATAATAGCAATTTTCTATCATCCACTCAACTGAAATATTTTTAAAATATAATTGGATTGAAATACAAAAAAATAAAGTGCAAAAATCTATTAATCAAAAACAACACTTTGTTTAAGGAGAAGTAACATGCAGTGAAAACAAATATTAAATTTTAACTTTTAAACTTGAACTGAGTAAAAACTCTAAATATGTGATTGCACAGTAATGTTCACTTGTTTGAGGTTGAGGGTGATACTTGGTGGTGTCCCATCTTTTCCACAAGTTCATCAATGTTCGGGGTAAGGCTCTGAGCTGAAGAAATCCTCAGAATTGAGTGGAGGTGTTCAGCAGTAAGTCGACTTCTGTGTGATGTTTTGTTCAGGTTCATCAAAGAAAACAGTTGTTCACACAGGTATGTGCTGCCAAACATAGACAACGTTTGAGCAGCCTGGATGCGCAGCTGGGGCATTGTGCCGGGGAGGAAACGGGCGAACTCCGCAGCACCCACTGCCGCATATTTTGCCCTCAGTGCATCATTGCATTGAGGTCAATCAACTCCATTTGGAGGTTTGGTGGTGAGCTTTCCACGTCAACAGCAAATGGGTTACCGAGCAGTTCCAACCTGCTTTTTTGTGCTTCAAAGTCAGCAAATCGGCGTCGAAAGTCAGCGGCAAGCATACCTATTTTATCAGCCAACTGTGTGCTCGGGAACGCACTGGTAGAGAGCTTCTTTTCATGGTCTGGCAGCTGGGAAAGTGGCTCAAATTTTCTTTCCGCATCTGCGTCTCCCACAGAGTCAGTTTGGTTTTAAATGCCTTCACTGTACTGTACATATCAGAGATGACACGATCCCGACCCTGCAGCTGCAAGTTTATTGCATTCAGATGACTAATGTCACACAGAAAAGCCATTTCACACAGAAACATTTCGTCTCGGAGTTGTGTTGTGTCTTTCCCTTTGCTGTCCAAGAACAGACAAATCTCCTCACGATCAAACATCTTTGAAGCACCTTTCCCTGGCTTAGCCATCGCACCTCTGTGTGATAAGGCAAATCACCATGCCCGTTTCTAACTCCGTCAGAAATGCCTTGAACTGGCGGTGATTCAAACCTTTGGCTCTGATAAAGTTAACTGTGCGCGTGATGATGCTCATTACATGCTCCATTTTCAAGGCTTTACCGCACAACGCTTCCTGGTGTATGATACAATGATAAGCTGTCAGCTCACCTGTCGCGTTTTCCTCTTGCATCTTTTCCCGTATCTTCGCCACCAGTCCGCTCCTGTGTCCACACATCGCAGGTGCTCCGTCGGTTGTCAAACCCACGAGTTTTTCCCAAGGCAGCTCCATCTCATTTACACATCTTGACACCTCTTCATACAAATCATGCCCCGTAGTTGTGCCATGCATAGGACGTAAAGCCAAAAACTCCTCTGTCACGCTTAGGTTGGAGTCCACTCCGCGGATGAAAATTGACAACTGGGCAATGTCAGAAATGTCGGTGCTCTCATCCACAGCCAAGGAATATGCAATAAAATCTTTTCCCTTTTTCACAAGCTGCTCTTTTAGATTGATGGACAACTGGTCTACTCTCTCGGCAATGGTGTTTCTGCTCAGACTCACATTTAAAAAGAGTTGCCTTTTTTCTGGGCAAACTTCACACAAACTTTAATCATGCAGTTTTTGATGAAATCCCCTCCGTAAATGGCCGGGCTGATTTAGCGATCTCTTCTGCCAAAATAAAATTGGCCTTGACAGCAGCCTGGCCTTGTGATTTGGCTTTTTGAACAGAGCCTGTCGAGATTTGAGGCCTCGTTTTAATTCCTCTGCCTTTTGTAGCCTTTGTTCCATGTCCATATTCTTGTTTTTGTCCGCGTGTTTCGTTTCATAATGTCGTCTCAGATTATACTCTTTCAGTACCGCCACACTTTCTCCACACAGAAGACACACAGGTTTTCCAGCTACCTTCGTGAACATATACTCCGACTCCCACCTTGTTTGAAACCCCGGTTCTCAGTATCCACCTTCCGTTTTGCCATTTTTGATGGGTATCTGAAAGTTAATTTTACTGTGATGCTGACGACTGCTCTAAATATTGAAATGAAGCAGCCTATGCTCGGTGCGTCACCTTTGCATTGTGGGAAATGTAGTATTGGTGCGTGTAAAAGATCTGCGGGCTGCCGGCTTGCTGCGGGCCGGTTCTAATAATAAATCAAGATCATCCCAGGGGCCGTAAAAAACCTTCTTGCGGGCCGGATGTGGCCCGCGGGCCTTGACTCTGACATATGTGCTCTAGGGGATATCACCACTAAATGGCAGCCTCTAGGTGATATCACCACTAAATGGCAGCCTCTAGGTGATATCACCACTAAATGGTAGCCTCTAGGTAATATCACCACTAAATGGCAGCCTCTAGGTGATATCACCACTAAATGGCAGCCTCTAGGTAATATCACCACTAAATGGCAGCCTCTAGGTGATATCACCACTAAATGGTAGCCTCTAGGGGATATCACCACTAAATGGCAGCCTCTAGGTGATATCACCACTAAATGGCAGCCTCTAGGTGATATCACCACTAAATGGTAGCCTCTAGGTAATATCACCACTAAATGGCAGCCTCTAGGTGATATCACCACTAAATGGCAGCCTCTAGGGGATATCTCCACTAAATGGCAGCCTCTAGGTGATATCACCACTAAATGGCAGCCTCTAGGTGATATCACCACTAAATGGCAGCCTCTAGGTGATATCACCACTAAATGGCAGCCTCTAGGTGATATCACCACTAAATGGTAGCCTCTAGGTAATATCACCACTAAATGGCAGCCTCTAGGTGATATCACCACTAAATGGCAGCCTCTAGGTGATATCTCCACTAAATGGCAGCCTCTAGGTGATATCTCCACTAAATGGCAGCCTCTAGGTGATATCACCACTAAATGGCAGCCTCTAGGTAATATCACCACTAAATGGCAGCCTCTAGGTGATATCTCCACTAAATGGCAGCCTCTAGGTGATATCTCCACTAAATGGCAGCCTCTAGGTGATATCTCCACTAAATGGTAGCCTCTAGGGGATATCTCCACTAAATGGCAGCCTCTAGGTGATATCTCCACTAAATGGCAGCCTCTAGGTGATATCACAACTAAATGGTAGCCTCTAGGTGATATCACCACTAAATGGTAGCCTCTAGGTGATATCACCACTAAATGGCAGCCTCTAGGTGATATCTCCACTAAATGGTAGCCTCTATATATCACCACTAAATGGCAGCCTCTAGGTGATATCACTAAATGGCAGCCTCTAGGTGATATCTCCACTAAATGGCAGCCTCTAGGTAATATCACCACTAAATGGCAGCCTCTAGGTGATATCACCACTAAATGGTAGCCTCTAGGGGATATCACCACTAAATGGCAGCCTCTAGGTGATATCACCACTAAATGGCAGCCTCTAGGTGATATCACCACTAAATGGTAGCCTCTAGGTGATATCACCACTAAATGGCAGCCTCTAGGTGATATCACCACTAAATGGTAGCCTCTAGGTAATATCACCACTAAATGGCAGCCTCTAGGTGATATCACCACTAAATGGCAGCCTCTAGGGATATCTCCACTAAATGGCAGCCTCTAGGTGATATCACCACTAAATGGCAGCCTCTAGGTGATATCACCACTAAATGGCAGCCTCTAGGTGATATCACCACTAAATGGCAGCCTCTAGGTGATATCACCACTAAATGGTAGCCTCTAGGTAATATCACCACTAAATGGCAGTCTCTAGGTGATATCACCACTAAATGGCAGCCTCTAGGTGATATCTCCACTAAATGGCAGCCTCTAGGTGATATCTCCACTAAATGGCAGCCTCTAGGTGATATCACCACTAAATGGCAGCCTCTAGGTAATATCACCACTAAATGGCAGCCTCTAGGTGATATCTCCACTAAATGGCAGCCTCTAGGTAATATCACCACTAAATGGCAGCCTCTAGGTGATATCACCACTAAATGGTAGCCTCTAGGGGATATCACCACTAAATGGCAGCCTCTAGGTGATATCACCACTAAATGGCAGCCTCTAGGTGATATCACCACTAAATGGTAGCCTCTAGGTAATATCACCACTAAATGGCAGCCTCTAGGTGATATCACCACTAAATGAGCCTCTAGGTAATATCACCACTAAATGGCAGCCTCTAGGTGATATCACCACTAAATGGTAGCCTCTAGGGATATCACCACTAAATGGCAGCCTCTAGGTGATATCACCACTAAATGGCAGCCTCTAGGTGATATCACCACTAAATGGTAGCCTCTAGGTAATATCACCACTAAATGGCAGCCTCTAGGTGATATCACCACTAAATGGCAGCCTCTAGGGGATATCTCCACTAAATGGCAGCCTCTAGGTGATATCACCACTAAATGGCAGCCTCTAGGTGATATCACCACTAAATGGCAGCCTCTAGGTGATATCACCACTAAATGGCAGCCTCTAGGTGATATCACCACTAAATGGTAGCCTCTAGGTAATATCACCACTAAATGGCAGTCTCTAGGTGATATCACCACTAAATGGCAGCCTCTAGGTGATATCTCCACTAAATGGCAGCCTCTAGGTGATATCTCCACTAAATGGCAGCCTCTAGGTGATATCACCACTAAATGGCAGCCTCTAGGTAATATCACCACTAAATGGCAGCCTCTAGGTGATATCTCCACTAAATGGCAGCCTCTAGGTGATATCTCCACTAAATGGCAGCCTCTAGGTGATATCACCACTAAATGGCAGCCTCTAGGTAATATCACCACTAAATGGCAGCCTCTAGGTGATATCACCACTAAATGGCAGCCTCTAGGTGATATATCCACTAAATGGCAGCCTCTAGGTGATATCTCCACTAAATGGCAGCCTCTAGGTGATATCTCCACTAAATGGCAGCCTCTAGGTAATATCACCACTAAATGGCAGCCTCTAGGTGATATCACCACTAAATGGTAGCCTCTAGGGGATATCACCACTAAATGGCAGCCTCTAGGTGATATCACCACTAAATGGCAGCCTCTAGGTGATATCACCACTAAATGGCAGCCTCTAGGTGATATCACCACTAAGTGGCAGCCTCTAGGTAATATCACCACTAAATGGCAGCCTCTAGGTGATATCACCACTAAATGGCAGCCTCTAGGTGATATCTCCACTAAATGGCAGCCTCTAGGTGATATCTCCACTAAATGGCAGCCTCTAGGTGATATATCCACTAAATGGCAGCCTCTAGGTGATATCTCCACTAAATGGCAGCCTCTAGGTGATATCACCACTAAATGGCAGCCTCTAGGTGATATCTCCACTAAATGGCAGCCTCTAGGTGATATCTCCACTAAATGGCAGCCTCTAGGTGATATCTCCACTAAATGGCAGCCTCTAGGTGATATCTCCACTAAATGGCAGCCTCTAGGTGATATCTCCACTAAATGGCAGCCTCTAGGTAATATCTATTTTGGCATGCATAAACACACTCACCATTACTGCCCCTTAAAGGTCAACGCTACTGCCCCTTAAAGGTCAACGCTACTGCCCATTAAAGGTCAATGCTACTGCCCTTTAAAGGTCAAGACAACTGCCCCTTAAAGGTCATCACTACTGCCCCTTAAAGGTCATCACTACTGCCCCTTAAAGGTCAACGCTACTGCCCCTTAAAGGTCAATGCTACTGCCCTTTAAAGGTCAAGACAACTGCCCCTTAAAGATCATCACTACTGCCCCTTAAAGGTCAACGCTACTGCCCCTTAAAGGTCAATGCTACTGCCCTTTAAAGGTCAAGTCAACTGCCCCTTAAAGGTCATCACTACTGCCCCTTAAAGGTCAACACTACTGCCCTTTAAAGGTCAATGCTACTGCCCTTTAAAGGTCAAGACAACTGCCCCTTAAAGGTCAACACTACTGCCCTTTAAAGGTCAACGCTACTGCCCCTTAAAGGTCAATGCTACTGCCCCTTAAAGGTCAACGCTACTGCCCCTTAAAGGTCAACCCAACTGCCCTCTAAAGGTCAACACTACCACTCTGGGTATTCTCTACCTCCCTGAGACAACCACTCTGGGTATTCTCTAACACCCTGAGACAGCCACTCTGGGTATTCTCTAACACCCTGAGACAACCCCTCTGGGTATTCTCTAACACCCTGAGACAACCACTCTGGGTATTCTCTAACACCCTGATACAACCGCTCTGGGTATTCTCCAACACCCTGAGACAACCACTCTGGGTATTCTCTAACACCCTGATACAACCGCTCTGGGTATTCTCTAACACCCTGATACAACCACTCTGGGTATTCTCTAACACCCTGAGACAGCCACTCTGGGTATTCTCTAACACCCTGAGACAACCCCTCTGGGTGTTCTCTAACACCCTGAGACAACCCCTCTGGGTATTCTCTAACACCCTGAGACAACCACTCTGGTCAACACCCTGCAGCCACTACTCTAACACCCTGAGACAACCACTCTGGGTGTTCTCTAACACCCTGGACAACCCCTCTGGGTATTCTCTAACACCCTGAGACCCACTCTGGGTATAACACACTGGTCATTCTCTAACAACCTGAGACAACCACTCTGGGTATTCTCTAACACCCTGCCCACTCTGGGTAAACACCCTGAGATAACCACTCTGGGTATTCTCTAACACCCTGAGACAACCACTCTGGGTATTCTCTAACACCCTGAGACAACCACTCTGGGTATTCTCTAACACCCTGAGACAACCACTCTTGGGTATCCTCTAACACCCTGAGACAATGACTCTGGGTATTCTCTAACACCCTGAGACAACCACTCTGGGTATTCTCTACCACCCTGAGACAACCACTCTGGGTATTCTCTAACACCCTGAGACAACCACTCTGGGTATTCTCTAACACCCTGAGACAACCACTCTGGGTATTCTCTAACACCCTGAGACAACCACTCTGGGTATTCTCTAACACCCTGAGATAACCACTCTGGGTATTCTCTAACACCCTGAGACAACCACTCTGGGTATTCTCTAACACCCTGAACACCACTGAGACTCTAACCCCTGAGACAATGACTCTGGGTATTCTCCAACACCCTGAGACAACCACTCTGGGTATTCTCCAACACCCTGAGACAACCACTCTGGGTATTCTCTAACACCCTGAGACAACCACTCTGGGTATTCTCTAACACCCTGAGACAACCACTCTGGGTATTCTCTAACCCCCTGAGACAACCACTCTGGGTATTCTCCAACACACTGAGACAACCACTCTGGGTATTCTCTAACACCCTGAGACAACCACTCTGGGTATTCTCTAACACCCTGAGACAATTCTCTCCAACACCCTGAGACAACCACTCTGGGTATTCTCCAACACCCTGAGACAACCTCTCTGGGTATTCTCTAACACCCTGAGACAACCACTCTGGGTATTCTCTAACACCCTGAGACAACCACTCTCGGTATTCTCTAACACCCTGAGACAACCACTCTGGGTATTCTCTAACACCCTGAGACAATGACTCTGGGTATTCTCTAACACCCTGAGACAACCACTCTGGGTATTCTCTACCACACTGAGACAACCACTCTGGGTATTCTCTAACACCCTGAGACAACCACTCTGGGTATTCTCTAACACCCTGAGACAACCACTCTGGGTATTCTCTAACACCCTGAGACAACCACTCTGGGTATTCTCTAACACCCTGAGACAACCACTCTGGGTATTCTCTAACACCCTGAGATAACCACTCTGGGTATTCTCTAACACCCTGAGACAACCACTCTGGGTATTCTCTAACACCCTGAGACAACCACTCTGGGTATTCTCTAACACCCTGAGACAATGACTCTGGGTATTCTCCAACACCCTGAGACAACCACTCTGGGTATTCTCCAACACCCTGAGACAACCACTCTGGGTATTCTCTAACACCCTGAGACAACCACTCTGGGTATTCTCTAACACCCTGAGACAACCACTCTGGGTATTCTCTAACACCCTGAGACAACCACTCTGGGTATTCTCTAACCCCTGAGACAACCACTGAGACAACACACTGAGACAACCACTGGGTATTCTCTAACACCCTGAGACAACCACTCTGGGTATTCTCTAACACCCTGAGACAATGACTCTGGGTATTCTCCAACACCCTGAGACAACCACTCTGGGTATTCTCCAACACCCTGAGACAACCTCTCTGGGTATTCTCTAACACCCTGAGACAACCACTCTGGGTATTCTCTAACACCCTGAGACAACCACTCTCGGTATTCTCTAACACCCTGAGACAACCACTCTGGGTATTCTCTAACACCCTGAGACAATGACTCTGGGTATTCTCTAACACCCTGAGACAACCACTCTGGGTATTCTCTACCACACTGAGACAACCACTTCTCTAACACCCTGAGACAACCACTCTGGGTATTCTCTAACACCCTGAGACAACCACTCTGGGTATTCTCTAACACCCTGAGACAACCACTCTGGGTATTCTCTAACACCCTGAGATAACCACTCTGGGTATTCTCTAACACCCTGAGACAACCACTCTGGGTATTCTCTAACACCCTGAGACAACCACTCTGGGTATTCTCTAACACCCTGAGACAACCACTCTGGGTATTCTCTAACACCCTGAGACAATGACTCTGGGTATTCTCCAACACCCTGAGACAACCACTCTGGGTATTCTCCAACACCCTGAGACAACCACTCTGGGTTTTCTCTAACACCCTGAGACAACTGCTCTGGGTATTCTCTAACACCCTGAGACAACCACTCTGGGTATTCTCTAACACCCTGAGACAACCACTCTGGGTATTCTCTAACCCCCTGAGACAACCACTCTGGGTATTCTCCAACACCCTGAGACAACCACTCTGGGTATTCTCTAACACCCTGAGACAACCACTCTGGGTATTCTCTAACACCCTGAGACAATGACTCTGGGTATTCTCCAACACCCTGAGACAACCACTCTGGGTATTCTCCAACACCCTGAGACAACCACTCTGGGTATTCTCTAACACCCTGAGACAACCACTCTGGGTATTCTCTAACACCCTGAGACAACCACTCTGGGTATTCTCTAACACCCTGAGACAACCACTCTGGGTATTCTCTAACACCCTGAGACAACCACTCTGGGTATTCTCCAACACCCTGAGACAACCACTCTGGGTATTCTCTAACACCCTGATACAACCGCTCTGGGTACACCTGAGACAACCCCTCTGGGTGTTCTCTAACACCCTGAGACAACCCCTCTGGGTATTCTCTACACCCTGAGACAACCACTCTGGGTATTCTCTAACACCCTGAGACAGCCACTCTGGGTATTCTCTAACACCCTGAGACAACCACTCTGGGTGTTCTCTAACACCCTGAGACAACCCCTCTGGGTATTCTCTAACACCCTGAGACAACCACTCTGGGTATTCTCCAACACACTGAGACAACCACTCTGGGTATTCTCTAACACCCTGAGACAACCACTCTGGGTATTCTCCAACACCCTGAGACAACCACTCTGGGTATTCTCTAACACCCTGAGACAACCACTCTGGGTATTCTCTAACACCCTGAGACAACCACTCTGGGTATTCTCTAACACCCTGAGACAACCACTCTGGGTATTCTCTAACACCCTGAGACAACCACAACCACTCTGGGTATTCTCTAACACCCTGAGACAACCACTCTGGGTATTCTCTAACACCCTGAGATAACCACTCTGGGTATTCTCTAACACCCTGAGACACCCTCTGGGTATTCTCTAACACCCTGAGACAACCACTCTGGGTATTCTCTAACACCCTGAGACAACCACTCTGGGTATTCTCTAACACCCTGAGACAATGACTCTGGGTATTCTCCAACACCCTGAGACAACCACTCTGGGTATTCTCCAACACCCTGAGACAACCACTCTGGGTTTTCTCTAACACCCTGAGACAACTGCTCTGGGTATTCTCTAACACCCTGAGACAACCACTCTGGGTATTCTCTAACACCCTGAGACAACCACTCTGGGTATTCTCTAACCCCCTGAGACAACCACTCTGGGTATTCTCCAACACACTGAGACAACCACTCTGGGTATTCTCTAACACCCTGAGACAACCACTCTGGGTATTCTCTAACACCCTGAGACAATGACTCTGGGTATTCTCCAACACCCTGAGACAACCACTCTGGGTATTCTCCAACACCCTGAGACAACCTCTCTGGGTATTCTCTAACACCCTGAGACAACCACTCTGGGTATTCTCTAACACCCTGAGACAACCACTCTGGGTATTCTCTAACACCCTGAGACAACCACTCTGGGTATTCTCTAACACCCTGATACAACCGCTCTGGGTATTCTCCAACACCCTGAGACAACCACTCTGGGTATTCTCTAACACCCTGATACAACCGCTCTGGGTATTCTCTAACACCCTGAGACAACCCCTCTGGGTGTTCTCTAACACCCTGAGACAACCCCTCTGGGTATTCTCTAACACCCTGAGACAACCACTCTGGGTATTCTCTAACACCCTGAGACAGCCACTCTGGGTATTCTCTAACACCCTGAGACAACCACTCTGGGTGTTCTCTAACACCCTGAGACAACCACTCTGGGTATTCTCTAACACCCTGAGACAACCACTCTGGGTATTCTCCAACACACTGAGACAACCACTCTGGGTATTCTCTAACACCCTGAGACAACCACTCTGGGTATTCTCCAACACCCTGAGACAACCACTCTGGGTATTCTCTAACACCCTGAGACAACCACTCTGGGTATTCTCTAACACCCTGAGACAACCACTCTGGGTATTCTCTAACACCCTGAGACAACCACTCTGGGTATTCTCTAACACCCTGAGACAACCACTCTGGGTATTCTCTAACACCCTGAGACAACCACTCTGGGTATTCTCCAACACACTGAGACAACCACTCTGGGTATTCTCTAACACCCTGAGACAACCACTCTGGGTATTCTCTAACACCCTGAGACAACCACTCTGGGTATTCTCTAACACCCTGAGACAACCACTCTGGGTATTCTCTAACACCCTGAGACAACCACTCTGGGTATTCTCTAACACCCTGAGACAACCACTCTGGGTATTCTCTAACACCCTGAGACAACCACTCTGGGTATTCTCTAACACCCTGAGACAACCACTCTGGGTATTCTCTAACACCCTGAGACAATGACTCTGGGTATTCTCTAACACCCTGAGACAACCACTCTGGGTATTCTCTAACACCCTGAGACAACCACTCTGGGTATTCTCTAACACCCTGAGACAACCACTCTGGGTATTCTCTAACACCCTGAGACAACCACTCTGGGTATTCTCTAACACCCTGAGACAACCACTCTGGGTATTCTCTAACACCCTGAGACAACCACTCTGGGTATTCTCAACACCCTGAGACAACCACTCTGGGTATTCTCTAACACCCTGAGACAACCACTCTGGGTATTCTCTAACACCCCTGAGACAATGACTCTGGGTGAGACAACCACTCTGGGTATTCTCCAACACCCTGAGACAACCACTCTGGGTATTCTCTAACACCCTGAGACAACCACTCTGGGTATTCTCTAACACCCTGAGACAACCACTCTGGGTATTCTCTAACACCCTGAGACAACCACTCTGGGTATTCTCTAACCCCTGAACACCCTGATACAACACACTGAGACTCTGGGTATTCTCTAACACCCTGAGACAACCACTCTGGGTATTCTCTAACACCCTGAGACAATGACTCTGGGTATTCTCTAACACCCTGAGACAACCACTCTGGGTATTCTCCAACACCCTGAGACAACCTCTCTGGGTATTCTCTAACACCCTGAGACAACCACTCTGGGTATTCTCTAACACCCTGAGACAACCACTCTGGAGACAACCACTCTGGGTATTCTCTAACACCCTGAGACAATGACTCTGGGTATTCTCTAACACCCTGAGACAACCACTCTGGGTATTCTCTGAGACAACCACTCTGGGTATTCTCTAACACCCTGAGACAACCACTCTGGGTATTCTCTAACACCCTGAGACAACCACTCTGGGTATTCTCTAACACCCTGAGACAACCACTCTGGGTATTCTCTAACACCCTGAGATAACCACTCTGGGTATTCTCTAACACCCTGAGACAACCACTCTGGGTATTCTCTAACACCTGTTGGGTATTCTCTAACACCCTGAGACAACCACTCTGGGTATTCTCTAACACCCTGAGACAACCACTCTGGGTATTCTCTAACACCCTGAGACAACCACTCTGGGTATTCTCTAACACCCTGAGACAACCACTCTGGGTATTCTCTAACACCCTGAGACAACCACTCTGGGTATTCTCCAACACCCTGAGACAACCACTCTGGGTATTCTCCAACACCCTGAGACAACCACTCTGGGTATTCTCTAACACCCTGAGACAACCGCTCTGGGTATTCTCTAACACCCTGAGACAACCACTCTGGGTATTCTCTAACACCCTGAGACAACCACTCTGGGTATTCTCTAACCCCCTGAGACAACCACTCTGGGTATTCTCCAACACACTGAGACAACCACTCTGGGTATTCTCTAACACCCTGAGACAACCACTCTGGGTATTCTCTAACACCCTGAGACAATGACTCTGGGTATTCTCCAACACCCTGAGACAACCACTCTGGGTATTCTCCAACACCCTGAGACAACCTCTCTGGGTATTCTCTAACACCCTGAGACAACCACTCTGGGTATTCTCTAACACCCTGAGACAACCACTCTGGGTATTCTCTAACACCCTGAGACAACCACTCTGGGTATTCTCTAACACCCTGAGACAACCACTCTGGGTATTCTCCAACACCCTGAGACAACCACTCTGGGTATTCTCTAACACCCTGACTCTGGGTATTCTCTAACAAGACAACCACTCTGGGTGTTCTCTAACACCCTGAGACAACCACTCTGGGTATTCTCTAACACCCTGAGACAACCACTCTGGGTATTCTCTAACACCCTGAGACAACCACTCTGGGTATTCTCTAACACCCTGAGACAACCACTCTGGGTATTCTCTAACACCCTGAGACAACCACTCTGGGTATTCTCTAACACCCTGAGACAACCACTCTGGGTATTCTCCAACACCCTGAGACAACCACTCTGGGTATTCTCTAACACCCTGAGACAACCACTCTGGGTATTCTCTAACACCCTGAGACAACCACTCTGGGTATTCTCTAACACCCTGAGACAACCACTCTGGGTATTCTCTAACACCCTGAGACAACCACTCTGGGTATTCTCCAACACCCTGAGACAACCACTCTGGGTATTCTCTAACACCCTGAGACAACCACTCTGGGTATTCTCTAACACCCTGAGACAACCACTCTGACTCTAACACCCTGAGACAACCACTCTGGGTATTCTCTAACACCCTGAGACAACCACTCTGGGTATTCTCTAACACCCTGGGGTATTCTCTAGACAACCACTCTGGGTATTCTCTGAGACAACCACTCTGGGTATTCTCTAACACCCTGAGACAACCACTCTGGGTATTCTCCAACACACTGAGACAACCACTCTGGGTATTCTCTAACACCCTGAGACAACCACTCTGGGTAATTCTCTAACACCCTGAGACAACCACTCTGGGTAATTCTCTAACACCCTGAGACAACCACTCTGGGTAATTCTCTAACACCCTGAGACAATGACTCTGGGTATTTCCCTAGCGTGTCCCTACTGGATCTCTTCACATGACACCAAAGTCTGATGTGGTGAGTCAACAAGGCAGTCTTTATGCTTTGTGTCTCCCTGGGCTTTTGTAGGCCACCAGCTGACACCCTCACTACGTCACTAATAAACACATAAACCATCTTCTTCTCAATAAGAGCTGGGTTCAAACATGATTTGATATCTGTCAAATACCTTTGAGCGTTTAATCTAGCCTGCCTGGAGTTTTGTAACTATTCTGTTGTTCAGCTCAACTATTCAGCTCAATGATTTTAAAAAGTATTTGAACCCAGGGGGTTTATGGGAAGACAGTGTTAGGCCCTCAGTTTTTTTTAAAAACTAGGCAAGTCAGTTAAGAACAAATTCTTATTTTACAATGACGTCCTACCAAGGCCAGGCCTATGGGACTCCTGATCACAGCTGGTTGTGATACACCCTGGAATGGAACCGGGGTCTGTAGTGACTCCTCTAGCACTGAGATGCAGTACCTTAGACTACTGTGAGACAGCCTGGAATTTAACCAGGGTCTGTAGTGACGCCTCTAGCACTGAGAAGTAGTGACTTAGACCGCTGTGATACAGCCTGGAATTGAACCAGGGTCTGTAGTGACGCCTCTAGCACTGAGATCCAGTGACCCTTGATGCTCTGACTTAGGTAGCCTGGTTTCTCTTTTGAGTTGTGGGTGTTTGTTTTCCGTGTCAGCGCACACGCTACGGTTTCGGTTTAGTTCATTCACGTTGTCGTTTATTGTTTTGTTCAGTGTTCATGATTCTTATTAAATATTATGGACACTTACCACGCTGCGCATTGGTCCTCCTCCGATCCTTCCTACTACTACTCCTCGTCCTTTTGAATGACTTTGATAGTGACTATGAATATACTGCAGTTGAGTTATTTAGGGGTCTTTCAATAATCATTGTCATAATAGTTGTTTACTATTTGGTTATTAGGATCCCCATTAGCTTTGGCAGAAGCTGCTCTTCCTGGGGTCCACAAAAACAAGACAAGTTACATGACAAGTTGTTGAACCGATGGACAGTCAGAGGTCTTGTTTTGTTAAGTCTTCGTTGTTGTTGAACTCATGGACCGTCAGAGGTCTTGTTTTGTTAAGTCTTCGTTGTTGTTGAACTCATGGACCGTCAGAGGTCTTGTTTGGTTAAGTCTTCGTTGTTGTTGAACTCATGGACCGTCAGAGGTCTTGTTTGGTTAAGTCTTCGTTGTTGTTGAACTCATGGACCGTCAGAGGTCTTGTTTTGTTAAGTCTTCGTTGTTGTTGAACTCATGGACCGTCAGAGGTCTTGTTTGGTTAAGTCTTCGTTGTTGTTGAACTCATGGACTGTGAGGTCTTGTTTGGTTAAGTCTTCGTTGTTGTTGAACTCATGGACCGTCAGAGGTCTTGTTTGGTTAAGTCTCCGTTGTTGTTGAACTCATGGACCGTCAGAGGTCTTGTTTTGTTAAGTCTTCATTGGTTGAAATCATGGACTGTCATTATCTGACTGTTGACCAATTATACTGAACTCATGGACCGTCAGTCTTGTTTGCTAAGTCATTGTGTTGAACTGAATTCTTGTTTGCTTAAGTCTCGTTGTTGTTGAACTGATGGACCGTGAGCTTGTTTTGTTAAGTCTTTGATGTTGAACTGATGGACTATCATCTTTTGTCAAAGACTCATGTTGAACTCATGGACTCAGAGGTGTTTGGTTAAGTCTTCGTTGTTGCTCATGGACCGTCATGTTGTTTGTTGTCTTGTTTGTTGCTCATGGACCAATCAGTCTTGTTTGTTATGTTTTGTGCTACATGGACCGTCAGTTGTGTTGCTCCATGTTGTCTCATTGACCGTGCACTGTTTTGTCATATTGTGTTGTACCATGTTGACAGTTTGTTTGGTTAAGCTACCATGTTGTTGTTGAACTCATGGATGTCTTGTTTTGTTAAGTCTTCATTGGTGAGGGAAATCTGTTGTTATCTATGTGTTTGTCAATTTGCTTCCATGTGCCCAATCATTGTGCTTTGAATTAAGTACTCTACCAGCTGTTACCAATGTTGTGCTATCTCTTCATTCAAAGACTCATGTTGTGTGGCTGCTTTGCGCATGTTGTTGTCTCTACCTTCTTGCCCTCTGTGCCCAATCATGTTTGTACCATGTTTTGTGCTACTACCATGTTGTGTTGCTACCATGTTGTCATGTTGTATTGCTACCATGTTGTTGTCATATTGTGCTGCTACCATGTTGATGTCATGTTGTGATGCTACCATGTTATGTTGCTGCCATGTTGTGTTTCTACCATGTTATCATGTTGTGTTGCTACCATGTTGTTGTCATGTTGTATTGCTACCATGTTGATGTCATGTTGTGTTGCTACCATGTTGATGTCATGTTGTGTTGCTACCATGTTGTGTTGCTGCCATGTTGTGTTGCTACCATGTTATCATGTTGTGTTGCTACCATGTTGTTGTCATGTTGTGTTGCTACCATGTTGTTATCATGTTGTGTTGCTACCATGTTGTGTTGTCATGTGTTGCTACCATGTTGTGTTGCTGCCATGTTGTGTTGCTACCATGTTGTCATGTCATGTGTTGCTACCATGCTGTGTTGTCATGTGTTGCTACCATGCTTGTTGTCATGTTGTTGCTACCATGTTGTGCACCTGCCATGTTGTGTTGCTACCATGCTGTGTTGTCATGTGTTGCAGCCAAGTTGTGTTGTCATGTGTTGCTGCCTTGCTATGTCATGTGTTGCTGCATTGTTGTATCATGTTGTGTTGCTGCCATGTTGAGTTGCTACCATGTTGTTATCATGTTGTTCTGCTACCATGTTGTGTCATGTTGTGTTGCTACCATGTTGTGTTGCTGCCATGTTGTGATCATGTGTTGCTACCATGCTGTGTTGTCATGTGTTGCTGCCATGCTGTGTTGTCATGTGTTGCTGCCATGCTATGTTGTCATGTGTTGCTACCATGTTGTGATCATGTGTTGCTGCCATGCTATGTTGTCATGTGTTGCTACCATGTTGTGATCATGTGTTGCTGCCATGCTGTGTTGTCATGTGTTGCTGCCATGCTGTGTTGTCATGTGTTGCTACCATGTTGTGATCATGTGTTGCTACCATGTTGTGATCATGTGTTGCTACCATGCTGTGTTGTCATGTGTTGCTGCCATGCTGTGTTGTCATGTGTTGCTGCCATGCTGTGTTGTCATGTGTTGCTACCATGCTGTGTTGTCATGTGTTGCTGCCATGCTGTGTTGTCATGTGTTGCTGCCATGCTGTGTTGTCATGTGTTGCTGCCATGTTGTGTTCATGTGTTGCTACCATGCTGTGTTGTCATGTGTTGCTGCCATGCTGTGTTGTCATGTGTTGCTACCATGCTGTGTTGTCATGTGTTGCTACCATGCTATGTTGTCATGTGTTGCTACCATGCTGTGATCATGTTGTTCTGCTACCATGTTGTGTCATGTTGTGTTGCTGTCATGTGTTGCTCTTAGGATGTTGTTGTCATGTGTTGCTACCATGCTATGTTGTCATGTGTTGCTACCATGCTATGTTGTCATGTGTTGCTACCATGCTGTGTTGTCATGTGTTGCTACCATGTTGTGTTGCTACCATGTTGTGATCATGTGTTGCTACCATGCTGTGTTGTCATGTGTTGCTACCATGCTGTGTTGTCATGTGTTGCTACCATGCTGTGTTGTCATGTGTTGCTGCCATGCTGTGTTGTCATGTGTTGCTGCCATGCTGTGTCAGTCTGTGTTCCTTCATCAGCTGCCATGTCTTATGTTGTTTTGTTCCTACATTTGTAAATAACAATTTGTTGCTTAACTGCTTGCCTAGATAAATAAAGGTTAAATAAAAAATAAATGTTATTATTATTAATAAATTAATGCTGAGAATCAGTGGTGGAACACTGATCAACAGTCTTAGGAGGTTGAGTCTGTTCCTTCATCAGTCAGTGGCTGCTGCAGTCTTAGGAGGTTGAGTCTGTTCCTTTGTGATCAGTCTGTGGTTCCTTGCAGTCTTAGGAGGTTGAGTCTGTTCCTTCATCAGTCTGTGGGCTGCAGTCTTAGGAGTTGTGTCTGTTTTGTCTGTGGGCTGCAGTCTTAGGAGGTTGAGTCTGTAAATCAATTTGTTCCTTCATCAGTCTGTGGGCTGCAGTCTTAGGAGGTTGAGTCTGTTCCTTCATCAGTCAGTGGGCTGCAGTCTTAGGAGGTTGAGTCTGTTCCTTCATCAGTCTGTGGGCTGCAGTCTTAGGAGGTTGAGTCTGTTCCTTCATCAGTCTGTGGGCTGCAGTCTTAGGAGGTTGAGTCTGTTCCTTCATCAGTCTGTGGGCTGCAGTCTTAGGAGGTTGAGTCTGTTCCTTCATCAGTCTGTGGGCTGCAGTCTTAGGAGGTTGAGTCTGTTCCTTCATCAGTCTGTGGGCTGCAGTCTTAGGAGGTTGAGTCTGTTCCTTCATCAGTCAGTGGGCTGCAGTCTTAGGAGGTTGAGTCTGTTCCTTCATCAGTCTGTGGGCTGCAGTCTTAGGAGGTTGAGTCTGTTCCTTTATCAGTCAGTGGGCTGCAGTCTTAGGAGGTTGAGTCTGTTCCTTCATCAGTCTGTGGGCTGCAGTCTTAGGAGGTTGAGTCTGTTCCTTCATCAGTCTGTGGGCTGCAGTCTTAGGAGGTTGAGTCTGTTCCTTCATCAGTCTGTGGGCTGCAGTCTTAGGAGGTTGAGTCTGTTCCTTCATCAGTCTGTGGGCTGCAGTCTTAGGAGGTTGAGTCTGTTCCTTCATCAGTCTGTGGGCTGCAGTCTTAGGAGGTTGAGTCTGTTCCTTCATCAGTCTGTGGGCTGCAGTCTTAGGAGGTTGAGTCTGTTCCTTCATCAGTCTGTGGGCTGCAGTCTTAGGAGGTTGAGTCTGTTCCTTCATCAGTCTGTGGGCTGCAGTCTTAGGAGGTTGAGTCTGTTCCTTTATCAGTCTGTGGGCTGCAGTCTTAGGAGGTTGAGAGGGAGGATTTGTGTCTGTTCCTTTATCAGTCTGTGGGATCTGAGGCCGGATGAGGTCAGTATTTCACCCTGAAGTGGTTTTGTGAAGAAAAGTAAGTCTAACTCTTAACTATAGGCGACATTTCACAGGCTTCAGAAAATAGTTAAAAGGCATAAAGGCCCAGTTCAGTCAACATTCTGTTATTCCTGTGTTTTATATCATACTGTACAACAGCTGATGAAACTAACACTGTACAAGTGTGACATTTTTGTTTTAATCGATGTTATTTCCTGATAGTTGCTGGTTGAAAATACAATCTACACAGGACTCTCTAATCAGCGGGTTTGTATGGGCGGGAGTTTCGGGCTCTCCATGATGACATCACCTTGGGGTAATAGACCAATAATAAAGAGAGTTCCAAACCTCTCTGCCAATAACAGCTAGTTTACACTTTTCCTCCTCCCCACTCAGTTTACTCCAAGTCAGGCCTAGAAAAATGATTTCTTGAGAAATGTTTTTGTTTGTTTGTTGCTAATAAGCTAATTTTGCAAATTTCTTTTCATCGAAATCTATTACACTAAGTTACTTAAATGTTACCTAGACATGATTTAATAAGTTATGTAAATGTTACCTAGACATGATTTTATAAGTTACTTAAATGTTACGTAGAAATTATTTGATAAGTTACTTAAATGTTACCTAGACATGATTTCTAGTGGTTTCAACTAATGCTGCTAGTCAAGAAAAGGTTTGTCTGAGTTTACAATGATACCTCTGGTGATTGGAAGACCTTGATAGAAAGCTGTAGTGATTATTGGTTACCGTTGTAGCGAATCAGACCCCAGCCAGAGGTCATACACATCATGCCACCGGGGAAGTCATTGTTGGACTCAGCTAGTGATTGGTTACCGTTGTAGCGGATCAGACCCCAGCCAGAGGTCATACACATCATGCCACCGGGGAAGTCATTGTTGGACTCAGCTAGTGATTGGTTACCGTTGTAGCGAATCAGACCCCAGCCAGAGGTCACACACTTCATGCCACCGGGGAAGTCATTGTTGGACTCAGCTAGTGATTGGTTACCGTTGTAGCTGGTCAGACCCCAGCCAGAGGTCACACACTTCATGCCACCGGGGAAGTCATCGTTGGACTCAGCGACACATGGACACATGGGTCCCCCATGCTCACAGAACGGGACGGCCGAGTGTTGAAGAGCGTAGCGTGTAAAAATCACAACATCAGCACACTGACTGTTGGTCAGGAGCTTAATGAAATGGGTTTCCGTGGCCGAGCAGCCGCACACAAGCCTAAGATCACCATACGTAATGCCAAGAGTCGGCTGGAGGGTTGCAAAACTCCGACGCCATTGGACTGTGGAGCAGTGGAAACACTGGGTTTGGCAAATCTGTGTTTGGCGGAAGGCAGGAGAACGCTACCTGCCCCAATGCATAGTACTAACTCCACGTTGTTTTGGTGGAGGAGGAATACTGGTCTGGGGCTGTTTTTCATAATTCACGCTCCTTAGTTCCAAGTGAAGGGGAAATGTTAACGCTACAGCATAGAATGACATTCTAGAATATTCTGTGCTTCCAACTTTGCGGCCACAGTTTGGTGAAGGCCCTTTCACGTGACAATGCCCCCGTGCACAAAATGGTTTGTCGAGAACGGTGTGGAAGAACTTGACCGGCCTGCACAGAGCCCTGACTTCAACCCCATCAAACACATTCGGGATGATTTGGAAAGCCGACTGCAAGCCAGGCCGAATCGGCCGACATCAGTGCCCCGACCTCCCTAATGCTCTTGTGGCTGAATGGAAGCAAGTCCGCCTGCAGCAATGTTCCAACATCTAGTGGAGAGCCTTCCCAGAAGAGTGGAGGCTGTTATAGCAGCAATGTTCCAACATCTAGTGGAAAGCCTTCCCAGAAGAGTGGAGGCTGTTATAGCAGCAATGTTCCAACATCTAGTGGAAAGCCTTCCCAGAAGAGTGGAGGCTGTTATAGCAGCAATGTTCCAACATCTAGTGGAAAACCTTCCCAGAAGAGAGGAGGCTGTTATAGCAGCAATGTTCCAACATCTAGTGGAAAGCCTTCCCAGAAGAGTGGAGGCTGTTATAGCAGCAATGTTCCAACATCTAGTGGAAAGCCTTCCCAGAAGAGTGGAGGCTGTTATAGCAGCAATGTTCCAACATCTAGTGGAAAGCCTTCCCAGAAGAGTGGAGGCTGTTATAGCAGCAATGTTCCAACATCTAGTGGAAAGCCTTCCCAGAAGAGTGGAGGCTGTTATAGCAGCAAAGGGGGGGACAAACTCCATATTAATGCCCATGTTCGATGAGCAGGTGTCCACATACATTTGTTCATGTCGTATATTGTTGCTATCTCGTCACCGAGCGTGTTTGACATGACGATAAGTGATGACGAGTTGGTAAGAGAACAGGAACATTACTGGCACCCAGGATACTAACTTCACTTCAAAATGTTTTTTTTTTGTATTTAATACATTTAGTAGCCTGTCCCCACCTTGTCCACACAATGGATGTCTCAGGGTCGGAGCCAACGGATCTCCCAGGATCACACGGTGAGAAGTTCTGCAACAAACACTTATAGTCACTACAAAAAAAACACCAAAAAAAGGGGCTGGGATGAGACTCCAATTTCATGCTTTCAACCCAGCAGGCAAAAACCACTTCAATTGACGTCATTACAACATCAATATCTTATTGTAAACTTGTTGTAATGATGTCATTTCAAACCGCTTTGCCCACGGGGGGATAGAGAGTGTAAAATAGGTGTTGGCATTGAGAGTGTTGCCATTGCTGTGTTCAATACCAGGCTGACTTCATGCTGCAGTGGGCAGCAGTGGGCGTAACCAGACACCACAGGCTCCTCCCCGTTGACGATGTGGGCGTAACCAGACACCACAGGCTCCTCCCCGTTGACGATGTGGGCGTAACCAGACACCACAGCCTCCTCCCCGTTGACGATGTGGGCGTAACCAGACACCACTGGATCCTCCCCGTTGACGATGTGGGCGTAACCAGACACCACAGGCTCCTCATCGTTGAAGATGTGGGCGTAACCAGACACCACAGGCTCCTCCCCGTTGACGATGTGGGCGTAACCAGACACCACAGGCTCCTCCCAGATGACGATGTGGGCGTAACCAGACACCACAGGCTCCTCCCCGTTGACGATGCGGGCGTAACCAGACACCACCGGCTCCTCCCCGTTGACGATGTGGGCATAACCAGACACCACAGGCTCCTCCCCGTTGACAATGCGGGCGTAACCAGACACTACAGGCTTCTCACCGTTGACGATGTGGGTGTAACCAGACACCACAGGCTCCTCCCCGTTGACGATGTGGGCGTAACCAGACACCACAGGCTCCTCCCCGTTGACGATGTGGGCGTAACCAGACACCACAGGCTCCTCCCCATTGATGATGTGGGCATAACCAGACACCACAGCCTCCTCATCGTTGACGATGCGGGTGTAACCAGACACCACAGGCTCCTCATCGTTGACGATGCGGGCGTAACCAGACACCAGAGGCTCATCATCGTTGACGATGTGGGCGTAATCAGACACCACAGGCTCCTCCCCGTTGACGATGCGGGCGTAACCAGACACCACCGGCTCCTCCCCGTTGACGATGTGGGCGTAACCAGACACCAGAGGCTCCTCATCGTTGACGATGTGGGCGTAACCAGACACCACAGGCTCCTCCCCATTGATGATGTGTGCATAACCAGACACCACAGGCTCCTCCCCGTTGACAATGCGGGCGTAACCAGACACCACAGGCTCCTCCCCGTTGACAATGCGGGCGTAACCAGACACCACAGGCTCCTCCCCGTTGACAATGCGGGCGTAACCAGACAGAGCGGTATGTCTTAAGTCCTTCGTTAGTTGTCTGACAACACTTGGGTACTTGACTATCCTGGTTTAAATATATACAATGACAATCCCCTTCAAAAAAAAGTCTACTGATATAAAAATAATACTTATTGTTTACATTACGTGACTATTTCAATACAGAGGCGTCATACAGTGATGTCATACAGTGATGTCATACAGAGGCGTCATACAGTGATGTCATACAGTGATGTCATACAGAGGCGTCATACAGTGATGTCATACAATGATGTCATACAGAGGCGTCATACAGTGGCGTCATACAGTGATGTCATACAGTGATGTCATACAGTGATGTCATACAGAGGCGTCATACAGTGATGTCATACAGTGATGTCATACAGAGGCGTCATACAGTGATGTCATACAGTGATGTCATACATCTCAACACGGAGACGTAGAGCCTACATATGGAAAGTTTAAGACTAAAAAATAACTCGAGCTTAAATGTCGGCCGCACCAACGAAGGCCAGGGAGAGGATCCACAGGGCGATAGATGTTTTCAGCTTGATGGAGACAGACTCACTGAGGGGCTTTTATACAGGAAGCACAGACTTGCGGTCAGGATGTCTTATCTGGGCTCTGTGGGATCATGTACACGTTGCAGAGGGAGGCTGGCGTGAACTTTCCAATAGAATCGAGACACCCTTTTCCCAGACCTTGAAATGGACAAGCTCTCTGACATACAGTATATGTCAACTTATGGACAAACTGTTGAGACATATCACTGGAATTATTACTGTCGAGACATATCACTGGAGATATTACTGTTGAGACATATCACTGGAGTTATTACTGTTGAGACATATCACTGGAGTTATTAATGTTGAGACATATCACTGGAGTTATTAATGTTGAGACATATCACTGGAGTTATTACTGCTGAGACATATCACTGGAGTTATTAATGTTGAGACATATCACTGGAGTTATTAATGTTGAGACATATCACTGGAGTTATTACTGTTGAGACATATCACTGGAGTTATTACTGTTGAGACATATCACTGAAGTTATCACTGTTGAGACATATCACTGGAGTTATTACTGTTGAGACATTTCACTGGAGTTATTACTGCTGAGACATATCACTGGAGTTATTAATGTTGAGACATATCACTGGAGTTATTACTGTTGAGACATATCACTGGAGTTATTACTGTTGAGACATATCACTGGAGTTATCACTGTTGAGACATATCACTGGAGTTATTACTGTTGAGACATATCACTGGAGTTATTACTGTTGAGACATATCACTGGAGTTTTTACTGTTGAGACATATCACTGGAGTTATTAATGTTGAGACATATCACTGGAGTTATTACTGTTGAAACATATCACTGGAGTTATTACTGTTGAAACATATCACTGGAGTTATTACTGCTGAGACATATCACTGGAGTTTTTACTGTTGAGACATATCACTGGAGTTTTTACTGTTGAGACATATCACTGGAGTTATTAATGTTGAGACATATCACTGGAGTTATTAATGTTGAGACATATCACTGGAGTTATTAATGTTGAGACATATCACTGGAGTTATTACTGTTGAGACATATCACTGGAGTTATTACTGAGTTATTACTGTTGAGACATATCACTGGAGTTATTAATGTTGAGACATATCACTGGAGTTATTAATGTTGAGACATATCACTGGAGTTATTACTGAGTTATTACTGTTGAGACATATCACTGGAGTTATTACTGTTGAGACATATCACTGGAGATATTACTGTTGAGACATATCACTGGTTATTACCGTTGAGACATATCACTGGAGTTATTACTGTTGAGACATATCACTGGACTTATTACTGTTGAGACATATCACTGGAGTTATTACTGTTGAGACATATCTCTGGAGTTATTAATGTTGAGACATATCACTGGACTTATTACTGTTGAGACATATCTCTGGAGTTATTACTGTTGAGACATATCACTGGAGTTATTACTGTTGAGACATATCTCTGGAGTTATTAATGTTGAGACATATCACTGGACTTATTACTGTCGAGACATATCACTGGAGTTATTACTGTTGAGACATATCACTGGAGTTATTACTGTTGAGACATATCACTGGACTTATTACTGTTGAGACATATCACTGGAGTTATTACTGTTGAGACATATCTCTGGAGTTATTAATGTTGAGACATATCACTGGACTTATTACTGTCGAGACATATCACTGGAGTTATTACTGTTGAGACATATCACTGGAGTTATTACTGTTGAGACATATCACTGGAGTTATTAATGTTGAGACATATCACTGGAGTTATTACTGTTGAGACATATCACTGGTTATTACTGTTGAGACATATCACTGGATGTTACTGTTGAGACATATCACTGGAGTTATTACTGTCGAGACATATCACTGGAGTTATTAATGTTGAGACATATCACTACAGTTATTAAAACAGTATTGAGTAGCTTGGATGAATAAGTTGCCCAAAGTAAACGTCCTGCTCCTCAGTCTCAGTTGCTAATATATGTATTATTAGTATTGGATAGAAAACACTCTAAAGTTTCTAAAACTGTTTGAATGTTGTCTGTGAGTATAAAGGAAACTCATATGGGACTATGGGGAACTCATATGGCAGGCAAAATCCTGAGGAGAAATCAAAACAGGAAGTGAGAAATCTGAGCTTTGTATGTATTCACCAGAGTCCCAATGAAATCCCCTTGAGATATTAATGATGTTGCACTGCCTAGGGGTTCCACTAGATGTCAACCATCTATAGAAATTTGAATGAGACATCTACGTTGTTGTGGGAGTGAATGAGAGCAGAATCTATCAGGTGTCTGGCAGTCAGCCATTTTCTGATCACGTTTATTCCTCATGGTATCCACTTGTGTTCCATGGCTCATGAAGACACAAAGGAATACCCCGGTTGGAACTTTATTGAAGCTATACGTTAAAAACATCCTAATGATTGATTCTGTACTTAGTTTGAAATGTTTCTTCGACTTGTAATATTATTTTTTGAAGTTTTTGTCCGATGTAACGCTGACCAGAATGAGCGTTTGGATATGTATACCAAAAGCGCTAACAAAAGAAGGTATTTGGACATAAATAACGGACATCATCGAACAAAACAAACATTTATTGTGGACCTGGGATTCCTGGAGTGCTTTCTGATGAAGATCATCAAAGGTAAGGGAATATTTATAATGTAATTTCTTGTTTATGTTGACGTCATCATTGCGGCTACTGTGACTTTTACTTCTGAGCGCCGTCTCAGATTATTGCATGCGTTTCTTTTTCCGTATTTAAAAAAAAAAAATCTGACACAGAGGTTGCATTAAGGAGAGGTATATCTATAATGTGTATATCTTGTATTATCATCTACATTTATAATGAGTATTTCTGTTGAATGATGTGGCTATGCAAAATCACTGGATGTTTTTGGAACTAGTTGATATCATGGATGGTCAGTCCTTGCATCCGGAGATGTATCTTTGTATTTGAGAGTGGTTACATTTCTCAAGCAGTAGCGGAGAGAACGCTTTGTTATTCTGTTAACTGCTGATCGCTGCATTAACTATCAAAACCCACGTTTCAAGAAACACCAAGGAACAAATATGTTACTAGAAACTACTTTAATTTTTTTTAATGGAGATGAAGTTGAAAACTTAGTTGGAGGCGATGGTCTGGTCGATGTAGGAGCGGAGCTCGGTGACGCGGGCGTACACTCCGGGCATAGTGGTGGTGCAGGTTCCACTGCCCCAGGACACAATACCAACCAGGGTCCAGGCACCAGCCTTCTCACAGACCAGGGGGCCACCAGAGTCACCCTGGAGTAACACAAAAAGGAGCACAGAAAGAGTTTAGAGGCTCTCTCTAGGGATTTATTTTTTATGTTCAGAGTTTGTGCTCGGCTGTTTCCAAAAAGTTAAGAACTAAGGAAACACCAAGATTTTGTTTCAGCCAGTGTAAATACTGTGAAAGTTCATATTGAACTCTGCCATTAGTCAGATGGTGGTAGGTTCAGTGTCATGTTCAGATTGAACTCTGCCATTAGTCAGATGGTGGTAGGTTCAGTGTCATGTTCAGATTGAACTCTGCCTTTAGTCAGATGGTGGTAGGTTCAGTGTCATGGCCTGTAAGTGCGTCAGGGAGGGTTTGTGTAGGCTTGCAAAAATATGGGATTCTTCCAACTAGGAAGTTTGAAAACCCTGGCAATGTTTTGAAAGTTTACCGGAATGTTCCAACCCTATGGTTTGTGTTACTCACCATGCAGGAAGAGGCACCATCGGCTCCAGCGCAGATCATGAGGTCGGTGATCTTGGAGCCCCAGAACTTCTGGCACTGAGCCTTGGTCAGCAGGGGAAGAGCGGCCTGCTGCAGCAGGGCAGGGGTGTCAGCAGCTGGAACCAGAGGACACCAAGGGTCAGGTAACTCTTAGAAACCGGTCAGCCAATCACCATCTTTCTCACATTAGCAACTCAAGACTACACTGAAACCCAACTGAAAAGTAATTTTTTGAAACAGATTGAGCCAACTGAAACGTCATTTTTCAAATAGATTGATCCAACTGAAACGTTATTTTGAAACAGATTGAGCCAACCGAAACGTCATTTTTCAAATACATTGAGCCAACTGAAATGGAAACTTTCAACTATACCAAACATACCGCTAGTCACAAAAAACTAACCAAGGTTTGTCTAACTTTACAATGAGACCTAGAAAAGCTGCAGTGATTATTGATTACCGTTGTAGCGGGTCAGACCCCAGCCGGAGGTCACACACGTCATGCCACCGGGGAAGTCATCGTTGGTCTCAGCAACGCACACGGGGGACACACGGGTTCCCAAGAGGGCGGGCGTGGCCAGCTTGATCAGGGTGATGTCGTTGTTGATGGTGAAGCCGTTGTAATTGGGGTGCTTGAAGACCTAGTCAGGACACGAGGCCACAACGTTTCAGATTTAGATTGAATGTTAATCCTGCTGAGCAGATCATTATCGTTTGAGTTGATGTGTGACTTCAAAAGGTGGAACTTTTACTGATCTTTATCTTTACTTCAAAATAAAAGTCTAGATGTCCAAATTGTAGTAATATAGGAGACAGTGGGGATATATAGGGGACAGTGGGGATATATAGGGGACAGTGGGGATATATAGGGGACAGTGGGGATATATAGGGGACAGTAGAGATATATAGGGGACAGTGGGGATATATAGGGGACAGTGGGGATATATAGGGGACAATGGGGATATATAGGAGACAGTGGGGATATATAGGGGACTATGGGGATATATAGGGGACTGTGGGGATATATAGGGGACAGTAGGGATATATAGGGGACTATGGGGATATATAGGGGACTATGGGGATATATAGGGGACTGTGGGGATATATAGGGGACAGTGGGGATATATAGGGGACAGTGGGGATATATAGGGGACAGTAGGGATATATAGGGGACAGTAGGGATATATAGGGGACAGTGGGGATATATAGGGGACAGTGGGGATTTATAGGAGACAGTAGGGATATATAGGAGACAGTAGGGATTTATAGTAGACAGTGGGGATATATAGGGGACTATGGGGAGGGAATGGGATATATAGGGGACTATGGGGATATATAGGGGACAGTGGGGATATATAGGGGACAGTGGGGATATATAGGGGACAGTGGGGATATATAGGGGACAGTAGGGATATATAGGGGACAGTGGGGATATAAATGGGACAGTGGGTATATATCGGGGACAGTGGGGATATATAGGGGACAGTTGGGATATATAGGGGACAGTGGGGATATATAGGGGACTGTAGAGATATATAGGGGACAGTGGGGATATATAGGGGACAGTGGGGATATATAGGGGACAGTAGGGATATATAGGGGTGGGGATATATAGGGGACAGTGGGGATATATAGGGGACAGTGGGGATATATAGGGGACAGTGGGGATATATAGGGGACAGTGGGGATATATAGGGGACAGTGGGGATATATAGGGGACTGTAGAGATATATAGGGGACAGTGGGGATATATAGGGGACAGTGGGGATATATAGGGGACAGTAGGGATATATAGGGGACAGTGGGGATGGAAAGATGCAACTTTTACTGATCTTTATCTTTACTTCAAAATAAAAGTATTAGATGTTCAAATTGTAGTAATAGTTGTGTGTGTGTGTGGTTGTTTACCTGGCCAACCTTGATGGTCTGGATGTTCTCAGCATTGGATGAGCGATCGTGCTCTCCCAGGATCACACGGTGAGAGGTCCTGAAATAGTTTCACAAAATAAACATCATTTAGCTACTTTAGCAATATGCTAGCCCGGCTTTGAGCTAATTAGCATTAGCATTATCCAGTTTATAACTAGTTTTTAGTTAGTTAGCATTAGCCAGCTTTTAGCAAGTTAGCAATAGCTTTTAGCTAGTTAGTATGAGCAATAGCTAGATTTTAGCTAGTTTTTAGCTAGTTAGCATGTTGCTACACTTATGAAGGTTATGGCTCAGCAGCCAGCACTCACTTCACGCTGCAGTGAGCAGCAGTCACAACCCAGTTCTCGTTGATCAGAGAGCCGCCGCAGAAGTGGAATCCAGTGTAATCCTGGAGGGAAACCTGCCAGGGCCAGGAGCCGGGCACAGCCTCCTCACCGTTGACGATGCGGGCGTAACCAGACACCACAGGCTGGATGGCGGGTTTACCACAGCCTAAAGACAGAGATTATGGGTCAAGGGGTCAAGTTTGGCTGCTCTAACAGAGATTCTAACAGTGACAGTTTCTGAATTACATCTATACAGAATATAAATACATTGCTGCCTATTGTAGTACAACTTGAAATGTTATTGACCAGAGCAGTCAACTACTATCAAATACTTATTTTACCCGATAAATAAATCAAATGAAGTTTTATTTCTACAGCACATTTCAGACATGGGAATGCAACACAATGTGCTTCACAGGATGAAACAAATAAAAACAATTAAAATGAAAACTTAAATATTTACTACACAACAAACATATGAGAATTAAAAAAACTAAAATAATAAAAATAAAAACCCGAACGACTAAAAAGCCAACCTAAGGTATCCTACAAGGAATCCTACAAGGAATCCTACAAGGTATCCTACAAGGAATCCTACAAGGTATCCTACAAGATATCCTACAAGGAATCCTACAAGGTATCCTACAAGATATCCTACAAGGAATCCTACAAGGAACCCTACAAGGTATCCTACAAGGTATCCTACAAGGCAGACACATAAACATGGACATTTTCTCACCGTAGGCTGCGCCGGCGAAGGCAAGGCAGGAGAGGATCAGCAGACAGTTCATGTTTTCAGCGTGATGGAGTGAGGCACACAGCAGGGGTCTTTTATACAGGAACCACGGCTCTGACTCTGCATTCCCCTCCACCCCGTGTGTGTGTGTGTGTGTGTGTGTGTGTGTGTGTGTGTGTGTGTACCTCACCTGTCCCTCTGCAGATAACAGGGGACATTTTCTCACACCGTTACAGAACATTACGGGGTTACGAAAAGGTTGTTTGTTGGAATATTTACCCATCTGACAACATGACTGTCAGATGGGTAAATAACACAACATGACTGCCAGATGGGTAAATAACACAACGTGACTGTCAGATGGGTAAATAACACAACATGACTGTCAGATGGGTAAATAACTAACACAACATGACTGTCAGATGGGTAAATAACACAACATGACTGTCAGATGGGTAACTAACACAACATGACTGTCAGATGGGTAAATAACTAACAACATGACTGTCAGATGGGTAAATAACACAACATGACTGTCAGATGGGTAAATAACTAACAACATGACTGTCAGATGGGTCAATAACACAACATGACTGTCAGATGGGTAAATAACACAACATGACTGTCAGATGGGTAAATAACTAACAACATGACTGTCAGATGGGTAAATAACTAACAACATGACTGTCAGATGGGTAACTAACACAACATGACTGTCAGATGGGTAACTAACACAACATGACTGTCAGATGGGTAACTAACACAACATGACTGTCAGATGGGTAACTAACACAACATGACTGTCAGATGGGTAACTAACAACATGACTGTCAGATGGGTAACTAACACTGTCAGATGGGTAACAACATGACTGTCAGATGGGTAACTAACACAACATGACTGTCAGATGGGTAACTAACAACATGACTGTCAGATGGGTAACTAACACAACATGACTGTCAGATGGGTAACTAACAACATGACTGTCAGATGGGTAACTAACAACATGACTGTCAGATGGGTAACTAACAACATGACTGTCAGATGGGTAACTAACACAACATGACTGTCAGATGGGTAACTAACAACATGACTGTCAGATGGGTAACTAACACAACATGACTGTCAGATGGGTAACTAACACAACATGACTGTCAGATGGGTAACTAACAACATGACTGTCAGATGGGTAACTAACAACATGACTGTCAGATGGGTAACTAACACAACATGACTGTCAGATGGGTAACTAACACAACATGACTGTCAGATGGGTAACTAACACAACATGACTGTCAGATGGGTAACTAACAACATGACTGTCAGATGGGTAACTAACAACATGACTGTCAGATGGGTAACTAACAACATGACTGTCAGATGGGTAACTAACACAACATGACTGTCAGATGGGTAACTAACAACATGACTGTCAGATGGGTAACTAACACAACATGACTGTCAGATGGGTAACTAACACAACATGACTGTCAGATGGGTAACTAACACAACATGACTGTCAGATGGGTAACTAACACAACATGACTGTCAGATGGGTAACTAACACAACATGACTGTCAGATGGGTAACTAACACAACATGACTGTCAGATGGGTAACTAACAAACATGACTGTCAGATGGGTAACTAACACAACATGACTGTCAGATGGGTAACTAACACAACATGACTGTCAGATGGGTAACTAACACAACATGACTGTCAGATGGGTAACTAACACAACATGACTGTCAGATGGGTAACTAACACAACATGACTGTCAGATGGGTAACTAACACAACATGACTGTCAGATGGGTAACTAACACAACATGACTGTCAGATGGGTAACTAACACAACATGACTGTCAGATGGGTAACTAACAACACAACATGACTGTCAGATGGGTAACTAACACAACATGACTGTCAGATGGGTAACTAACACAACATGACTGTCAGATGGGTAACTAACACAACATGACTGTCAGATGGGTAACTAACACAACATGACTGTCAGATGGGTAACTAACACAACATGACTGTCAGATGGGTAACTAACACAACATGACTGTCAGATGGGTAACTAACACAACATGACTGTCAGATGGGTAACTAACACAACATGACTGTCAGATGGGTAACTAACACAACATGACTGTCAGATGGGTAACTAACACAACATGACTGTCAGATGGGTAACTAACACAACATGACTGTCAGATGGGTAACTAACACAACATGACTGTCAGATGGGTAACTAAACAACATGACTGTCAGATGGGTAACTAACACAACATGACTGTCAGATGGGTAACTAACACAACATGACTGTCAGATGGGTAACTAACACAACATGACTGTCAGATGGGTAACTAACACAACATGACTGTCAGATGGGTAACTAACACAACATGACTGTCAGATGGGTAACTAACACAACATGACTGTCAGATGGGTAACTAACACAACATGACTGTCAGATGGGTAACTAACACAACATGACTGTCAGATGGGTAACTAACACAACATGACTGTCAGATGGGTAACTAACACAACATGACTGTCAGATGGGTAACTAACACAACATGACTGTCAGATGGGTAACTAACAACATGACTGTCAGATGGGTAACTAACACAACATGACTGTCAGATGGGTAACTAACACAACATGACTGTCAGATGGGTAACTAACACAACATGACTGTCAGATGGGTAACTAACACAACATGACTGTCAGATGGGTAACTAACACAACATGACTGTCAGATGGGTAACTAACACAACATGACTGTCAGATGGGTAACTAACAACATGACTGTCAGATGGGTAACTAACACAACATGACTCAGATGGGTAACTAACACAACATGACTGTCAGATGGGTAACTAACAACATGACTGTCAGATGGGTAACTAACACAACATGACTGTCAGATGGGTAACTAACACAACATGACTGTCAGATGGGTAACTAACACAACATGACTGTCAGATGGGTAACTAACACAACATGACTGTCAGATGGGTAACTAACAACATGACTGTCAGATGGGTAACTAACACAACATGACTGTCAGATGGGTAACTAACACAACATGACTGTCAGATGGGTAACTAACAACATGACTGTCAGATGGGTAACTAACACAACATGACTGTCAGATGGGTAACTAACACAACATGACTGTCAGATGGGTAACTAACACAACATGACTGTCAGACTGTCAGATGGGTAACTAACACAACATGACTGTCAGATGGGTAACTAACACAACATGACTGTCAGATGGGTAACTAACACAACATGACTGTCAGATGGGTAACTAACAACATGACTGTCAGATGGGTAACTAACACAACATGACTGTCAGATGGGTAACTAACACAACATGACTGTCAGATGGGTAACTAACAACATGACTGTCAGATGGGTAACTAACACAACATGACTGTCAGATGGGTAACTAACACAACATGACTGTCAGATGGGTAACTAACACAACATGACTGTCAGATGGGTAACTAACACAACATGACTGTCAGATGGGTAACTAACACAACATGACTGTCAGATGGGTAACTAACACAACATGACTGTCAGATGGGTAACTAACAAACATGACTGTCAGATGGGTAACTAACACAACATGACTGTCAGATGGGTAACTAACACAACATGACTGTCAGATGGGTAACTAACACAACATGACTGTCAGATGGGTAACTAACACAACATGACTGTCAGATGGGTAACTAACAACATGACTGTCAGATGGGTAACTAACACAACATGACTGTCAGATGGGTAACTAACACAACATGACTGTCAGATGGGTAACTAACACAACATGACTGTCAGATGGGTAACTAACACAACATGACTGTCAGATGGGTAACTAACACAACATGACTGTCAGATGGGTAACTAACACAACATGACTGTCAGATGGGTAACTAACACAACATGACTGTCAGATGGGTAACTAACACAACATGACTGTCAGATGGGTAACTAACACAACATGACTGTCAGATGGGTAACTAACACAACATGACTGTCAGATGGGTAACTAACACAACATGACTGTCAGATGGGTAACTAACACAACATGACTGTCAGATGGGTAACTAACAACATGACTGTCAGATGGGTAACTAACACAACATGACTGTCAGATGGGTAACTAACACAACATGACTGTCAGATGGGTAACTAACACAACATGACTGTCAGATGGGTAACTAACACAACATGACTGTCAGATGGGTAACTAACACAACATGACTGTCAGATGGGTAACTAACACAACATGACTGTCAGATGGGTAACTAACACAACATGACTGTCAGATGGGTAACTAACACAACATGACTGTCAGATGGGTAACTAACACAACATGACTGTCAGATGGGTAACTAACAACATGACTGTCAGATGGGTAACTAACAACATGACTGTCAGATGGGTAACTAACACAACATGACTGTCAGATGGGTAACTAACACAACATGACTGTCAGATGGGTAACTAACACAACATGACTGTCAGATGGGTAACTAACACAACATGACTGTCAGATGGGTAACTAACAACATGACTGTCAGATGGGTAACTAACACAACATGACTGTCAGATGGGTAACTAACACAACATGACTGTCAGATGGGTAACTAACACAACATGACTGTCAGATGGGTAACTAACACAACATGACTGTCAGATGGGTAACTAACACAACATGACTGTCAGATGGGTAACTAACACAACATGACTGTCAGATGGGTAACTAACAACATGACTGTCAGATGGGTAACTAACACAACATGACTGTCAGATGGGTAACTAACAACATGACTGTCAGATGGGTAACTAACAACATGACTGTCAGATGGGTAACTAACAACATGACTGTCAGATGGGTAACTAACAACATGACTGTCAGATGGGTAACTAACACAACATGACTGTCAGATGGGTAACTAACACAACATGACTGTCAGATGGGTAACTAACACAACATGACTGTCAGATGGGTAACTAACACAACATGACTGTCAGATGGGTAACTAACACAACATGACTGTCAGATGGGTAACTAACACAACATGACTGTCAGATGGGTAACTAACACAACATGACTGTCAGATGGGTAACTAACACAACATGACTGTCAGATGGGTAAATAACTAACACAACATGACTGTCAGATGGGTAAATAACTAACACAACATGACTGTCAGATGGGTAACTAACACAACATGACTGTCAGATGGGTAACTAACACAACATGACTGTCAGATGGGTAACTAACAACATGACTGTCAGATGGGTAACTAACACAACATGACTGTCAGATGGGTAACTAACACAACATGACTGTCAGATGGGTAACTAACAACATGACTGTCAGATGGGTAACTAACACAACATGACTGTCAGATGGGTAACTAACACAACATGACTGTCAGATGGGTAACTAACAACATGACTGTCAGATGGGTAACTAACACAACATGACTGTCAGATGGGTAACTAACACAACATGACTGTCAGATGGGTAACTAACACAACATGACTGTCAGATGGGTAAATAACACAACATGACTGTCAGATGGGTAACTAACACAACATGACTGTCAGATGGGTAACTAACAACATGACTGTCAGATGGGTAACTAACACACATGACTGTCAGATGGGTAACTAACACAACATGACTGTCAGATGGGTAACTGAAGATGGGTAACACAACATGACTGTCAGATGGGTAACTAGACTGGATGGGTAACTAACACAACATGACTGTCAGATGGGTAACTAACACAACATGACTGTCAGATGGGTAACTAACAAACATGACTGTCAGATGGGTAACTAACACAACATGACTGTCAGATGGGTAACTAACACAACATGACTGTCAGATGGGTAACTAACACAACATGACTGTCAGATGGGTAACTAACAACATGACTGTCAGATGGGTAACTAACACAACATGTAACTAACACAACATGACTGTCAGATGGGTAACTAACAACATGACTGTCAGATGGGTAACTAACACAACATGACTGTCAGATGGGTAACTAACACAACATGACTGTCAGATGGGTAACTAACACAACATGACTGTCAGATGGGTAACTAACACAACATGACTGTCAGATGGGTAACTAACACAACATGACTGTCAGATGGGTAACTAACACAACATGACTGTCAGATGGGTAACTAACACAACATGACTGTCAGATGGGTAACTAACACAACATGACTGTCAGATGGGTAACTAACAAACATGACTGTCAGATGGGTAACTAACACAACATGACTGTCAGATGGGTAACAACACAACATGACTGTCAGATGGGTAACTAACACAACATGACTGTCAGATGGGTAACTAACACAACATGACTGTCAGATGGGTAACTAACACAACATGACTGTCAGATGGGTAACTAACACAACATGACTGTCAGATGGGTAACTAACACAACATGACTGTCAGATGGGTAACTAACACAACATGACTGTCAGATGGGTAACTAACACAACATGACTGTCAGATGGGTAACTAACACAACATGACTGTCAGATGGGTAACTAACACAACATGACTGTCAGATGGGTAGATGGGTAACTAACAACATGACTAACACAACATGACTGTCAGATGGGTAACTAAACAACATGACTGTCAGATGGGTAACTAACACAACATGACTGTCAGATGGGTAACTAACAACATGACTGTCAGATGGGTAACTAACACAACATGACTGTCAGATGGGTAACTAACACAACATGACTGTCAGATGGGTAACTAACACAACATGACTGTCAGATGGGTAACTAACACAACATGACTGTCAGATGGGTAACTAACACAACATGACTGTCAGATGGGTAACTAACACAACATGACTGTCAGATGGGTAACTAACACAACATGACTGTCAGATGGGTAACTAACACAACATGACTGTCAGATGGGTAACTAACACAACATGACTGTCAGATGGGTAACTAACACAACATGACTGTCAGATGGGTAACTAACACAACATGACTGTCAGATGGGTAACTAACACAACATGACTGTCAGATGGGTAACTAACACAACATGACTGTCAGATGGGTAACTAACACAACATGACTGTCAGATGGGTAACTAACACAACATGACTGTCAGATGGGTAACTAACAACAACATGACTGGGTAACTCAGATGGGTAACTAACACACAACATGACTGTCAGATGGGTAACTAACACAACATGACTGTCAGATGGGTAACTAACACAACATGACTGTCAGATGGGTAACTAACACAACATGACTGTCAGATGGGTAACTAACACAACATGACTGTCAGATGGGTAACTAACACAACATGACTGTCAGATGGGTAACTAACACAACATGACTGTCAGATGGGTAACTAACACAACATGACTGTCAGATGGGTAACTAACACAACATGACTGTCAGATGGGTAACTAACACAACATGACTGTCAGATGGGTAACTAACACAACATGACTGTCAGATGGGTAACTAACACAACATGACTGTCAGATGGGTAACTAACACAACATGACTGTCAGATGGGTAACTAACACAACATGACTGTCAGATGGGTAACTAACACAACATGACTGTCAGATGGGTAACTAACACAACATGACTGTCAGATGGGTAACTAACACAACATGACTGTCAGATGGGTAACTAACAAACATGACTGTCAGATGGGTAACTAACACAACATGACTGTCAGATGGGTAACTAACACAACATGACTGTCAGATGGGTAACTAACACAACATGACTGTCAGATGGGTAACTAACACAACATGACTGTCAGATGGGTAACTAACACAACATGACTGTCAGATGGGTAACTAACACAACATGACTGTCAGATGGGTAACTAACACAACATGACTGTCAGATGGGTAACTAACACAACATGACTGTCAGATGGGTAACTAACACAACATGACTGTCAGATGGGTAACTAACACAACATGACTGTCAGATGGGTAACTAACACAACATGACTGTCAGATGGGTAACTAACACAACATGACTGTCAGATGGGTAACTAACAACATGACTGTCAGATGGGTAACTAACACAACATGACTGTCAGATGGGTAACTAACACAACATGACTGTCAGATGGGTAACTAACACAACATGACTGTCAGATGGGTAACTAACACAACATGACTGTCAGATGGGTAACTAACACAACATGACTGTCAGATGGGTAACTAACACAACATGACTGTCAGACTGTCATGGATGGTACAGTATTTTTGAAAAGTGTTATTGCTGTAAGAAATGCTTTTTTCGTGTCGCAATGAATCCTGGGAGTTGTAGGAAAAGATGGCAGAGGTCTAGGGCAGGTTTCGGGTTGAGTCTGCGAGGCCAGTGACCTCTGACACAGTTAGAGGAACATGTTGCTCTTCTGAACACTTCAGGACACTAAAGGGCCCACATCTACAAAGTGTCTCAGAGCAAGGAAGGGCTAATCTAGGATCTGTCCGTATGGTCTGATTCATTATGATCTAAAAGGGCTAAACTGATCCGAGATCAGCACTATTTACCCTGATGAATATGTGACCCTGAGCACAGCAGTACAACCAGACCTGTCTACATCAATCTGGTCTGGTTGTCTTGCTATGCAGTACAGTTCTGGGCTGAGAACTTTCCATTCCCCTAGTAGTGATAAGCAGCTGGATATATTAACCCCCCACATCCCACCCCACCCCCAAGATAAGTAATCTTTTTGGAGTGAATATTCTACCGGGGCTTGCCCTCTGTTCTGGGCTGAGGTGGACACTATCCTGGGCTCCTTCTGGTTGGACTCTGATGGGGTTTGGGGATAAGTAAGGTCCAGTGTCCTTTAGAATGGTGACAGTGGCGTTCCTCTGGATGGTCTCCTGTCTGGGTTTCATCAGCGCCTCCCTATGGTGGGTCCACCTGCAGTCTGCTCTCCTTTCCTCAAGGGGGTTTTAACTCTTGGTTACAGTAATTAACCTTCATCTACAGCAGGGTTCCCCAAAAGGAAGCCCAGAGATTTTGTTTGCCCCCCCCCCAAGCTTTCTGAACAGAGTTATATTTTATTTTTTATTATTATTATATATTTTTTAACCTTTATTTAACTAGGCAAGTCAGTTAAGAACAAATTCTTATTGTCAATGACGGCCTACCGGGGAACAGTTGGTTATCTGCCTGTTCAGGGGGCAGAACGACAGATTTGTACCTTGTCAGCTCGGGGATTCGAACTTGCAACCTTTAGGTTACTAGTCCAACGCTAGACTACCTGCTGGTTACTAGTCCTACGCTCTAACCACTATTCTACCTGCTGGTTACTAGTCCAACACTCTAACCACTAGGCTCCCTGCTGGTTACTAGTCCAATGCTCTAACCACTAGACTACCTGCTGGTTACTAGTCCAACGCTCTAACCACTATTCTACCTGCTGGTTACTAGTCCAACACTCTAACCACTAGGCTCCCTGCTGGTTACTAGTCCAATGCTCTAACCACTAGGCTACCTGCTGGTCACTAGTCCAATGCTCTAACCACTAGTCTACCTGCTGGTTACTAGTCTACCTGCTGGTTACCAGTCCAACACTCTAACCACTAGGATACCTGCTGGTTACTAGTCCAACACTCTAACCACTAGACTACCTGCTGGTTACTTGTCCAACGCTCTAACCACTAGACTACCTGCTGGTTACTAGTCCAACACTCTAACCACTAGGCCACCTGCTGGTTACTAGTCCAACGCTCTAACCACTAGACTACCTGCTGGTTACTAGTCCAACACTCTAACCACTAGACTACCTGCTGGTTACTAGTCCAACACTCTAACCACTAGATGCTGGTTACTAGTCCCCAACACTCTAACCACTAGGCTACCTGCTGGTTACTGGTCCAACACTCTAACCAGTAGGCTACCCTGCTGGTTACTGGTCCAACACTCTAACCACTAGTCTACCTGCTGGTTACTAGTCCAAAACTCTAAGCAGTAGGCTCCCTGCTGCCCCTATTGATGCAAGGACTGACCATCCATGATATCAAAATTATAGGAAATTTGTGATTTTAATTTTGGAAATCTGTTCCTAAGTATTCCCACGCATAAATAGAAAGATATGCGATCGTATCCCAACGTAACCAAGGTTTGAAATCATTATGTTTATGTCATACTGTATCTGTTTAGGATTCTTGCAGTCAATTTGCAGTCTACAAATGATTGATAACTATGTTTCCGGCCCACGGCTGAAAGTGATTGGGGACTCCTGAGCTACAATCTTCTCCCCCTAACCCTTAAAATGAAGTTTGGTATTCCTCAAGGCTCTGTTCTTGGACCACTAATGTTCTTATTATACATTGTGTGTTACTGCCCCTCGTGATGTTAGACACCCATGGTTGAGGATGTTTCATTAAAGCTCCAATCGGTAATAACCAAGCGTTCACCACACCCCTGTTGCCGGGCAAAATAAAATCTGAGGGATGGAGGGCCCGGTGAAATGTTGAAATTCATAGACAGAGCTATTGATGCAAGGACTGACCAGCCATGATATCAACATTGTAGTTTAACCATGTTTTAAGGCTATACAGTTCAAATTCATAGACAGAGCTATTGATACAAGGACTGACCAGCCATGATATCAACATTGTAGTTTAACCATGTTTTAAGGCTATACAGTGTTTGTTTACATGTACTTTATATAGAATATATGTGTTGGGTTATGATGGGGTATAACAGTTGAACTAAGCTAATGGGGCATTTATTTATTATATATATATATTATTTTTGAAGAATAAATGGGTACATATTGTTAATGTATTAAGACCAAAAATATAAACATTTCCTGTGATATTACATGATGCTGATTGGCCCTTTCAACAGAGCTGACTGTAGAAACATTCCCTGTGATATTACATGATGCTGATTGGTGCCTTTATACAGAGCTGACTGTAGAAACATTACATGATGCTGATTGGCCCTTTATACAGAGCTGACTGTAGAAACATTACATGATGCTGATTGGCCCTTTATACAGAGCTGACTGTAGAAACATTACATGATGCTGATTGGTGCCTTTACACAGAGCTGACTGTAGAAACATTCCCTGTGATATTACATGATGCTGATTGGCCCTTTATACAGAGCTGACTGTAGAAACATTCCCTGTGATATTACATGATGCTGATTGGCCCTTTAAACAGAGCTGACTGTAGAAACATTCCCTGTGATATTACATGATGCTGATTGGCCCTTTATACAGAGCTGACTGTAGAAACATTACATGATGCTGATTGGCCCTTTATACAGAGCTGACTGTAGAAACATTACATGATGCTGATTGGCCCTTTATACAGAGCTGACTGTAGAAACATTACATGATGCTGATTGGTGCCTTTACACAGAGCTGACTGTAGAAACATTCCCTGTGATATTACATGATGCTGATTGGCCCTTTATACAGAGCTGACTGTAGAAAAATTCCCTGTGATATTACATGATGCTGATTGGCCCTTTCAACAGAGCTGACTGTAGAAACATTCCCTGTGATATTACATGATGCTGATTGGTGCCTTTATACAGAGCTGACTGTAGAAACATTACATGATGCTGATTGGCCCTTTATACAGAGCTGACTGTAGAAACATTACATGATGCTGATTGGCCCTTTATACAGAGCTGACTGTAGAAACATTACATGATGCTGATTGGTGCCTTTACACAGAGCTGACTGTAGAAACATTCCCTGTGATATTACATGATGCTGATTGGCCCTTTATACAGAGCTGACTGTAGAAACATTCCCTGTGATATTACATGATGCTGATTGGCCCTTTAAACAGAGCTGACTGTAGAAACATTCCCTGTGATATTACATGATGCTGATTGGCCCTTTATACAGAGCTGACTGTAGAAACATTACATGATGCTGATTGGCCCTTTATACAGAGCTGACTGTAGAAACATTACATGATGCTGATTGGCCCTTTATACAGAGCTGACTGTAGAAACATTACATGATGCTGATTGGTGCCTTTACACAGAGCTGACTGTAGAAACATTCCCTGTGATATTACATGATGCTGATTGGCCCTTTATACAGAGCTGACTGTAGAAACATTCCCTGTGATATTACATGATGCTGATTGGCCCTTTATACAGAGCTGACTGTAGAAACATTACATGATGCTGATTGGCCCTTTACACAGAGCTGACTGTAGAAACATTCCCTGTGATATTACATGATGCTGATTGGCCCTTTACACAGAGCTGACTGTAGAAACATTCCCTGTGATATTACATGATGCTGATTGGCCCTTTAAACAGAGCTGACTGTAGAAACATTCCCTGTGATATTACATAATGCTGATTGGCCCTTTATACAGAGCTGACTGTAGAAACATTCCCTGTTATATTACATGATGCTGATTGGCCCTTTACACAGAGCTGACTGTAGAAACATTACATGATGCTGATTGGCCCTTTATACAGAGCTGACTGTAGAAACATTACATGATGCTGATTGGCCCTTTATACAGAGCTGACTGTAGAAACATTCCCTGTGATATTACATGATGCTGATTGGCCCTTTAAACAGAGCTGACTGTAGAAACATTACATGATGCTGATTGGCCCTTTAAACAGAGCTGACTGTAGAAACATTACATGATGCTGATTGGCCCTTTACACAGAGCTGACTGTAGAAACATTCCCTGTGATATTACATGATGCTGATTGGCCCTTTATACAGAGCTGACTGTAGAAACATTCCCTGTGATATTACATGATGCTGATTGGCCCTTTATACAGAGCTGACTGTAGAAACATTACATGATGCTGATTGGCCCTTTATACAGAGCTGACTGTAGAAACATTACATGATGCTGATTGGCCCTTTATACAGAGCTGACTGTAGAAACATTACATGATGCTGATTGGCCCTTTATACAGAGCTGACTGTAGAAACATTCCCTGTGATATTACATGATGCTGATTGGCCCTTTAAACAGAGCTGACTGTAGAAACATTACATGTTGCTGATTGGCCCTTTACACAGAGCTGACTGTAGAAACATTCCCTGTGATATTACATGATGCTGATTGGCCCTTTATACAGAGCTGACTGTAGAAACATTACATGATGCTGATTGGTGCCTTTACACAGAGCTGACTGTAGAAACATTCCCTGTGATATTACATGATGCTGATTGGCCCTTTATACAGAGCTGACTGTAGAAACATTCCCTGTGATATTACATGATGCTGATTGGCCCTTTATACAGAGCTGACTGTAGAAACATTACATGATGCTGATTGGCCCTTTACACAGAGCTGACTGTAGAAACATTCCCTGTGATATTACATGATGCTGATTGGCCCTTTAAACAGAGCTGACTGTAGAAACATTCCCTGTGATATTACATGATGCTGATTGGCCCTTTATACAGAGCTGACTGTAGAAACATTCCCTGTTATATTACATGATGCTGATTGGCCCTTTACACAGAGCTGACTGTAGAAACATTACATGATGCTGATTGGCCCTTTATACAGAGCTGACTGTAGAAACATTACATGATGCTGATTGGCCCTTTATACAGAGCTGACTGTAGAAACATTCCCTGTGATATTACATGATGCTGATTGGCCCTTTATACAGAGCTGACTGTAGAAACATTACATGATGCTGATTGGCCCTTTATACAGAGCTGACTGTAGAAACATTACATGATGCTGATTGGTGCCTTTACACAGAGCTGACTGTAGAAACATTCCCTGTGATATTACATGATGCTGATTGGCCCTTTATACAGAGCTGACTGTAGAAACATTCCCTGTGATATTACATGATGCTGATTGGCCCTTTAAACAGAGCTGACTGTAGAAACATTCCCTGTGATATTACATGATGCTGATTGGCCCTTTATACAGAGCTGACTGTAGAAACATTACATGATGCTGATTGGCCCTTTATACAGAGCTGACTGTAGAAACATTACATGATGCTGATTGGCCCTTTATACAGAGCTGACTGTAGAAACATTACATGATGCTGATTGGTGCCTTTACACAGAGCTGACTGTAGAAACATTCCCTGTGATATTACATGATGCTGATTGGCCCTTTATACAGAGCTGACTGTAGAAACATTCCCTGTGATATTACATGATGCTGATTGGCCCTTTCAACAGAGCTGACTGTAGAAACATTCCCTGTGATATTACATGATGCTGATTGGTGCCTTTATACAGAGCTGACTGTAGAAACATTACATGATGCTGATTGGCCCTTTATACAGAGCTGACTGTAGAAACATTACATGATGCTGATTGGCCCTTTATACAGAGCTGACTGTAGAAACATTACATGATGCTGATTGGTGCCTTTACACAGAGCTGACTGTAGAAACATTCCCTGTGATATTACATGATGCTGATTGGCCCTTTATACAGAGCTGACTGTAGAAACATTCCCTGTGATATTACATGATGCTGATTGGCCCTTTAAACAGAGCTGACTGTAGAAACATTCCCTGTGATATTACATGATGCTGATTGGCCCTTTATACAGAGCTGACTGTAGAAACATTACATGATGCTGATTGGCCCTTTATACAGAGCTGACTGTAGAAACATTACATGATGCTGATTGGCCCTTTATACAGAGCTGACTGTAGAAACATTACATGATGCTGATTGGTGCCTTTACACAGAGCTGACTGTAGAAACATTCCCTGTGATATTACATGATGCTGATTGGCCCTTTATACAGAGCTGACTGTAGAAACATTCCCTGTGATATTACATGATGCTGATTGGCCCTTTATACAGAGCTGACTGTAGAAACATTACATGATGCTGATTGGCCCTTTACACAGAGCTGACTGTAGAAACATTCCCTGTGATATTACATGATGCTGATTGGCCCTTTACACAGAGCTGACTGTAGAAACATTCCCTGTGATATTACATGATGCTGATTGGCCCTTTAAACAGAGCTGACTGTAGAAACATTCCCTGTGATATTACATAATGCTGATTGGCCCTTTATACAGAGCTGACTGTAGAAACATTCCCTGTTATATTACATGATGCTGATTGGCCCTTTACACAGAGCTGACTGTAGAAACATTACATGATGCTGATTGGCCCTTTATACAGAGCTGACTGTAGAAACATTACATGATGCTGATTGGCCCTTTATACAGAGCTGACTGTAGAAACATTCCCTGTGATATTACATGATGCTGATTGGCCCTTTAAACAGAGCTGACTGTAGAAACATTACATGATGCTGATTGGCCCTTTAAACAGAGCTGACTGTAGAAACATTACATGATGCTGATTGGCCCTTTACACAGAGCTGACTGTAGAAACATTCCCTGTGATATTACATGATGCTGATTGGCCCTTTATACAGAGCTGACTGTAGAAACATTCCCTGTGATATTACATGATGCTGATTGGCCCTTTATACAGAGCTGACTGTAGAAACATTACATGATGCTGATTGGCCCTTTATACAGAGCTGACTGTAGAAACATTACATGATGCTGATTGGCCCTTTATACAGAGCTGACTGTAGAAACATTACATGATGCTGATTGGCCCTTTATACAGAGCTGACTGTAGAAACATTCCCTGTGATATTACATGATGCTGATTGGCCCTTTAAACAGAGCTGACTGTAGAAACATTACATGTTGCTGATTGGCCCTTTACACAGAGCTGACTGTAGAAACATTCCCTGTGATATTACATGATGCTGATTGGCCCTTTATACAGAGCTGACTGTAGAAACATTACATGATGCTGATTGGTGCCTTTACACAGAGCTGACTGTAGAAACATTCCCTGTGATATTACATGATGCTGATTGGCCCTTTATACAGAGCTGACTGTAGAAACATTCCCTGTGATATTACATGATGCTGATTGGCCCTTTATACAGAGCTGACTGTAGAAACATTACATGATGCTGATTGGCCCTTTACACAGAGCTGACTGTAGAAACATTCCCTGTGATATTACATGATGCTGATTGGCCCTTTAAACAGAGCTGACTGTAGAAACATTCCCTGTGATATTACATGATGCTGATTGGCCCTTTATACAGAGCTGACTGTAGAAACATTCCCTGTTATATTACATGATGCTGATTGGCCCTTTACACAGAGCTGACTGTAGAAACATTACATGATGCTGATTGGCCCTTTATACAGAGCTGACTGTAGAAACATTACATGATGCTGATTGGCCCTTTATACAGAGCTGACTGTAGAAACATTCCCTGTGATATTACATGATGCTGATTGGCCCTTTAAACAGAGCTGACTGTAGAAACATTACATGATGCTGATTGGCCCTTTAAACAGAGCTGACTGTAGAAACATTACATGATGCTGATTGGCCCTTTACACAGAGCTGACTGTAGAAACATTCCCTGTGATATTACATGATGCTGATTGGCCCTTTATACAGAGCTGACTGTAGAAACATTCCCTGTGATATTACATGATGCTGATTGGCCCTTTATACAGAGCTGACTGTAGAAACATTACATGATGCTGATTGGCCCTTTATACAGAGCTGACTGTAGAAACATTCCCTGTGATATTACATGATGCTGATTGGCCCTTTAAACAGAGCTGACTGTAGAAACATTACATGTTGCTGATTGGCCCTTTACACAGAGCTGACTGTAGAAACATTCCCTGTGATATTACATGATGCTGATTGGCCCTTTATACAGAGCTGACTGTAGAAACATTACATGATGCTGATTGGCCCTTTAAACAGAGCTGACTGTAGACACATTACATGATGCTGATTGGCCCTTTATACAGAGCTGACTGTAGAAACATTACATGATGCTGATTGGCCCTTTATACAGAGCTGACTGTAGAAACATTACATGATGCTGATTGGCCCTTTATACAGAGCTGACTGTAGAAACATTCCCTGTGATATTACATGATGCTGATTGGCCCTTTACACAGAGCTGACTGTAGAAACATTACATGATGCTGATTGGCCCTTTACACAGAGCTGACTGTAGAAACATTCCCTGTGATATTACATGATGCTGATTGGCCCTTTATACAGAGCTGACTGTAGAAACATTCCCTGTGATATTACATGATGCTGATTGGCCCTTTAAACAGAGCTGACTGTAGAAACATTACATGATGCTGATTGGCCCTTTACACAGAGCTGACTGTAGAAACATTCTGTGTGATATTACATGATGCTGATTGGCCCTTTACACAGAGCTGACTGTAGAAACATTCCCTGTGATATTACATGATGCTGATTGGCCCTTTACACAGAGCTGACTGTAGAAACATTCCCTGTGATATTACATGATGCTGATTGGCCCTTTATACAGAGCTGACTGTAGAAACATTACATGATGCTGATTGGCCCTTTAAACAGAGCTGACTGTAGAAACATTACATGATGCTGATTGGCCCTTTACACAGAGCTGACTGTAGAAACATTCTGTGTGATATTACATGATGCTGATTGGCCCTTTACACAGAGCTGACTGTAGAAACATTTCCTGTGATATTACATGATGCTGATTGGCCCTTTACACAGAGCTGACTGTAGAAACATTCCGTGATGCTGATTGGCCCTTTACACAGAGCTGACTGTAGAAACATTACATGATGCTGATTGGCCCTTTACACAGAGCTGACTGTAGAAACATTCTGTGTGATATTACATGATGCTGATTGGCCCTTTATACAGAGCTGACTGTAGAAACATTCCCTGTGATATTACATGATGCTGATTGGCCCTTTAAACAGAGCTGACTGTAGAAACATTCCCTGTGATATTACATGATGCTGATTGGCCCTTTATACAGAGCTGACTGTAGAAACATTACATGATGCTGATTGGCCCTTTATACAGAGCTGACTGTAGAAACATTACATGATGCTGATTGGCCCTTTATACAGAGCTGACTGTAGAAACATTACATGATGCTGATTGGTGCCTTTACACAGAGCTGACTGTAGAAACATTCCCTGTGATATTACATGATGCTGATTGGCCCTTTATACAGAGCTGACTGTAGAAACATTCCCTGTGATATTACATGATGCTGATTGGCCCTTTATACAGAGCTGACTGTAGAAACATTACATGATGCTGATTGGCCCTTTACACAGAGCTGACTGTAGAAACATTCCCTGTGATATTACATGATGCTGATTGGCCCTTTACACAGAGCTGACTGTAGAAACATTCCCTGTGATATTACATGATGCTGATTGGCCCTTTAAACAGAGCTGACTGTAGAAACATTCCCTGTGATATTACATGATGCTGATTGGCCCTTTATACAGAGCTGACTGTAGAAACATTCCCTGTTATATTACATGATGCTGATTGGCCCTTTACACAGAGCTGACTGTAGAAACATTACATGATGCTGATTGGCCCTTTATACAGAGCTGACTGTAGAAACATTACATGATGCTGATTGGCCCTTTATACAGAGCTGACTGTAGAAACATTCCCTGTGATATTACATGATGCTGATTGGCCCTTTAAACAGAGTTGACTGTAGAAACATTACATGATGCTGATTGGCCCTTTAAACAGAGCTGACTGTAGAAACATTACATGATGCTGATTGGCCCTTTACACAGAGCTGACTGTAGAAACATTCCCTGTGATATTACATGATGCTGATTGGCCCTTTATACAGAGCTGACTGTAGAAACATTCCCTGTGATATTACATGATGCTGATTGGCCCTTTATACAGAGCTGACTGTAGAAACATTACATGATGCTGATTGGCCCTTTATACAGAGCTGACTGTAGAAACATTACATGATGCTGATTGGCCCTTTATACAGAGCTGACTGTAGAAACATTACATGATGCTGATTGGCCCTTTATACAGAGCTGACTGTAGAAACATTCCCTGTGATATTACATGATGCTGATTGGCCCTTTAAACAGAGCTGACTGTAGAAACATTACATGTTGCTGATTGGCCCTTTACACAGAGCTGACTGTAGAAACATTCCCTGTGATATTACATGATGCTGATTGGCCCTTTATACAGAGCTGACTGTAGAAACATTACATGATGCTGATTGGCCCTTTAAACAGAGCTGACTGTAGACACATTACATGATGCTGATTGGCCCTTTATACAGAGCTGACTGTAGAAACATTACATGATGCTGATTGGCCCTTTATACAGAGCTGACTGTAGAAACATTACATGATGCTGATTGGCCCTTTATACAGAGCTGACTGTAGAAACATTCCCTGTGATATTACATGATGCTGATTGGCCCTTTACACAGAGCTGACTGTAGAAACATTACATGATGCTGATTGGCCCTTTACACAGAGCTGACTGTAGAAACATTCCCTGTGATATTACATGATGCTGATTGGCCCTTTATACAGAGCTGACTGTAGAAACATTCCCTGTGATATTACATGATGCTGATTGGCCCTTTAAACAGAGCTGACTGTAGAAACATTACATGATGCTGATTGGCCCTTTACACAGAGCTGACTGTAGAAACATTCTGTGTGATATTACATGATGCTGATTGGCCCTTTACACAGAGCTGACTGTAGAAACATTCCCTGTGATATTACATGATGCTGATTGGCCCTTTACACAGAGCTGACTGTAGAAACATTCCCTGTGATATTACATGATGCTGATTGGCCCTTTATACAGAGCTGACTGTAGAAACATTACATGATGCTGATTGGCCCTTTAAACAGAGCTGACTGTAGAAACATTACATGATGCTGATTGGCCCTTTACACAGAGCTGACTGTAGAAACATTCTGTGTGATATTACATGATGCTGATTGGCCCTTTACACAGAGCTGACTGTAGAAACATTTCCTGTGATATTACATGATGCTGATTGGCCCTTTACACAGAGCTGACTGTAGAAACATTCCGTGATGCTGATTGGCCCTTTACACAGAGCTGACTGTAGAAACATTACATGTTGCTGATTGGCCCTTTATACAGAGCTGACTGTAGAAACATTACATGTTGCTGATTGGCCCTTTACACAGAGCTGACTGTAGAAACATTCAGTGTGATATTGTATGATGAGCTTAGGGGATTCGTTACTACAGGTACGTAAACGTCTCCTCCATATCATCTCCATATCCCCCTTCCCACATTTCCCTACCTCCTTATATTCCTGTGTAATGATGTGACGAAGTGTGTTGTTGTGACCCACGTAAAAATGCATTTTAAAATGAACACTGACTTGACTCCATGTCCTGTTCCCAGGCTGCGTCACCCTGATCAAGCTGGCCACCCCCGCTGGCCTGAACATCAACGTCCCCCCCCCCCCCTCCCCGTCTGCCTGGCTGAGTCAGCTGATGTCTTCACCTCAGCCATGAAGGGTTTGCAGCACTACAACACTGAGTCAGTACTCTAGAAAATACAATAGTACTGATAATAATACACATTAGTATCTAGTATTCTTGTTTTAATTCCATGTGTTTGTCCCTGCTCGTATCACGTTATCAACATGGAGGTTAGGTGTTTACAAGCTGGGTTCTCTCTCAAGTGGATGTTTGGAAAAGTTGGACTCTAACGTGCCATTGTTCTGATCATAGTTATAATGACTCATTGTTCTGATCTTAGTTATAATGACTCATTGTTCTGATCTTAGTTATAATGACTCATTGTTCTGATCATAGTTATAATGACTCATTGTTCTGATCTTAGTTATAATGTCTCATTGTTCTGATCATAGTTATAATGACTCATTGTTCTGATCATAGTTATAATGACTCATTGTTCTGATCTTAGTTATAATGTCTCATTGTTCTGATCATAGTTATAATGACTCATTGTTCTGATCTTAGTTATAATGTCTCATTGTTCTGATCATAGTTATAATGTCTCATCGCCTAGTGATACCCCAGGTGGCAGACCAGGGGGTTTGGTCCTAGTGATACCCCAGGTGGCAGACCAGGGGGTTTGGTCCTAGTGATACCCCAGGTGGCAGACCAGGGGGTTTGGTCCTAGTGATACCCCAGGTGGCAGACCAGGGGGTTTGGTCCTAGTGATACCCCAGGTGGCAGACCAGGGGGTTTGGTCCTAGTGATACCCCAGGTGGCAGACCAGGAGGTTTGGTCCTAGTGATACCCCAGGTGGCAGACCAGGGGGTTTGGTCCTAGTGATACCCCAGGTGGCAGACCAGGGGGTTTGGTCCTAGAGATACCCCAGGTGGCAGACCAGGGGGTTTGGTCCTAGTGATACCCCAGGTGGCAGACCAGGGGGTTTGGTCAAGACGTTTTCAACAGATCAGACAACGACAGGTTTGGATTAGCTCGGTTTCAAGTACGTTTTATTTAAATTATCAACAAAAACAACAGAATATCTCTCTTTGATACCGTCTTCTGGGCTCCGGGGTCTTCTGAGCTCCCTCCGTTATCCCTGGGACTGAGCACAACTATACAAGAGTAACCTCTCTTCCCCTAGTTCTCTCTCTTTATGGGACTCGTCCAGATGGTGAGCAATCATCCCCTTGATTACTCACCTACACAATCAGCCCCTTGATTACTCACAAACCACAATCAGCCCCTTGATTACTCACCAACCACAATCATCCCCTTGATTACTCACGTACACAATCAGCCCCTTGATTACTCACCTCCCACAATCATCCCCTTGATTACTCACCATCCACAATCATCCCCTTGATTACTCACCAACCACAATCATCCCCTTGATTACTCACCAACCACAATCATCCCCTTGATTACTCACCAACCACAATCATCCCCTTGATTACTCACCTCCCACAATCATCCCCTTGATTACTCACCATCCACAATCATCCCCTTGATTACTCACAATCATCCCCTTGATTACTCACCAACCACAATCAGCCCCTTGATTACTCACCTCCCACAATCAGCCCCTCCCCTTGATTACTCACCAATCCAATCAGCCCCTTGACAATCATCCCCTTGATTACTCACCTCCCACAATCATCCCCTTGATTACTCACCAACCACAATCAGCCCCTTGATTACTCACCAATCATTACAATCAGCCCCTTGATTACTCACCTCCCACAATCATCCCCTTGATTACTCACCAACCACAATCCCCTTGATTACTCACCAACCACAATCAGCCCCTTGATTACTCACCAACAATCATCCCCTTGATTATCACCATCAGCCCCTTGATTACTCACCAACCACAATCAGCCCCTTGATTACTCACCAACCACAATCAGCCCCTTGATTACTCACCAACCACAATCAGCCCCTTGATTACCACTCACAATCCCCTGATTACTCACCTCCCACAATCAGCCCCTTGATTACTCACAGCCCCTGATTACTCACAAATCATCCCTTGATTACTCACGTACACAATCATCCCCTTGATTACTCACCTCCCACAATCAGCCCCTTGATTACTCACCAACCACAATCAGCCCCTTGATTACTCACCAACCACAATCAGCCCCTTGATTACTCACCTCCCACAATCAGCCCCTTGATTACTCACCTCCCACAATCAGCCCCTTGATTACTCACCAACCACAATCATCCCCTTGATTACTCACCAACCACAATCAGCCCCTTGATTACTCACCAACCACAATCAGCCCCAGTTCATCCTGTCCGGAGAGCCCGTCGAGACCTGGCACGTCCAGCAGAGGGAGCCATCGCGTCGTGATGAAGACTCCGTCTGTCACCAGGCCTCGACGAGTCTCCCCCTGGTGGCCGACCAGCTGTACGCCACGGCCATGATATATGAAACATCACCTAGTGATACGTCATGACCCGTAAATGACGATGTGTGAAACATCACTTGGTTTGCCGGCTTGGTTTGTTTCTGTGTTAAGAAACAGCATGAATGAAGGAAATGCACATCATCCCTTTTTACCGATATAATCAGATCAATAAGGTGACATGAGGTGTTTTTTCACAACGCAACCCTCCTCCGTCTCGAAGTGAACCCATTTCCTCTACAACGCGCGTTGCCATGGTAACATCTCTATTGTCTTTGAAGTGAATATGGAACTGAGGGGCAACTTGTAGCAAATTTAAAGAGGAGGGAGGGAGGGAGGGAGGTGGGAGGGAAGGAATGAGACAGGAGGGAGGGAGGGAGGTGGGAGGGAGGGGAGACAGAGGAGGGAGGGAGGTGGGAGGGAAGGAAGGAGGGAGGGAGGGAGGGAGGTGGGAGGGAAGGAAGGAAGGAGACAGAGGAGGAGGGCAGGAAGGAGACAGGAGGAGGGACGGAAGGAGACAGGAGCAGGTAAGGAAGGAGACAGAGGAAGGAGGGAGGGAGACAGTAGGAGGGAAGGAGTGAGGGAGGAAGACAGAGGAGGGAGGGAGACAGAGGAGGGAGGGAGGCAGAGGAGGGAGGGAGGGAGACAGGAGGTAGGGAGAGAAGGAGGGAAGGGTTGAGGGAGGGAGACAGAGGAAGGAGGGAGGGAGACAAAGGAGGGAGGGAGGGAGACAGGGAGACAGGGAGGGAGAGGAGGAGGGAAGGGTTGAGGGAGGGAGACAGAAAGCAGACATGACTCATTGTAAAGACTAGATGGTTTCTGGGTATTCACCCATAACAGTCTAAGCCCTGTCTAAGCCAGGGGGGGCACCACTAAGCCATATTAAATTGTTTTAAAAAGGTCAAACTATTAGGAATGTGTTCTTAATGTTTTCTACAATCAATATATATTTCCACACTATGAGGTCGGAATAATACTGTGGAATTATGAAAATTATGACCTTTTAGTGTAAAAGTTTTTTGAAAAGACAGACTGAAATTTAAGCCTGTTTTCCATGTGCGGAGTCTTGGCCTGCCGGGCGACATCACCAGGTGGTATAAGTTTAATATACATCCATTTTTTTAATACATTTTTTATTTATTTAACCTTTATTTAAGTCAGTTAAGATTAAGAACAAATTCATATTTACAATGACGGCCTACCGGGGAACAGTGGGTTAACTGCCTTGTTCAGGGGGCAGAACGACAGATTTATACTTTGTCAGCTACAGGGATTCGATCTAAACTCAGCAACAAAAAAGAAACGTCCCTTTTTCAGGACCCTGTCTTTCAAAGATAATTTACGAATAATACAAATAACTTCACAGATCTTCAAGGTAAAGTGTTTAAACACTGTTTCCCATGCTTGTTCAATGAACCATAAACAATGAATGAACATGCACCTGTGGAACGGTCATTAAGACACTAACAGCTTACAGACGGTAGGCAATTAAGGTCACAGTTGTGAAAACTTAGGACACTAAAGAGGCCTTTCTACTGACTCTGAAAAACACCAATAGAAATATGCCCAGGGTCCCTGCTTATTTGTGTGAATGTGCTTTAGGCATGCTGCAAGGAGGCATGAGGACTGCACATGTGGCCAGGGAAATACATTTAAATGTCCGTACTGTGAGACGCCTAAGACAGCGCTACAGGGAGACAGGACGGACAGCTTATCGTTCTCACAGTGGCACACCTGCACAGGATCGGTACATCCAAACATCACACCTGTGGGACAGGTACGTGATGGCAACAACAACTGCCCGAGTTACACCAGGAACGCACAATCCCTCCATCAGTGCTCAGGCTGTCCGCAATAGGCTGAGAGAGGTTGGACTGAGGGCTTGTAGGCCTGTTGTCCTCACCAGACATCACCGGTAACAACGTCACCTATGGGCACAAACCCACCATTGCTGGACCAGACTGGACTGGCAAAAAGTGCTCTTCACTGACGAGTCACGGTTTTGTCTCACCAGCAGTGATGGTCGGATTCGCGTTTATCATCGAAGGAATGAGCGTTACACCGAGGCCTGTACTCTGGAGCGGGATCGATTTTTGAGGGTGGAAGGTCCGTCATGGTCTGGGGCCGGTGTGTCACAGCATCATCGGACTGAGCTTGTTGCCATTGCAGTCAATCTCTGTGCTGTGCGTAACAGGGAAGACATCCTCCTCCCTCATGTGGTACCCATCCTGCAGGCTCATCCTGACATGACCCTCCAGCATGACAATGACACCAGCCATACGGCTCGTTCTGTGCGTGATTTCATGCAAGACAGGAATGTCAGTGTTCTGCCGTGGCCAGCGAAGAGCCCGGATCTCAATCCCATTGACCTGTTGGATCGGAGGGTGAGGGCTAGGGCCATTTCCACCAGAAATGTCCGGGAATTTGCAGGTGCCTTGGTGGAAGAGTTGGGTAACATCTCACAGCAAGAACTGGCAAATCTGGTGCAGTCCATGAGGAGATGCACTGCAGTACTTAATGCAGCTGGTGGCCACATCAGATACTGACTGTTACTTTAGATTTTTTTTACCCCCTCTTTGTTCAGGGACACATTATTCCATTTCTGTTAGTCACATGTCTGTGAAACTTGTTCAGTTTATGTCTCAGTTGTTGAATCTTGTTATGTTCATACAAATATTTACACATGTTAAAGTTTGATGAAAAATAAACGCAGTAGACAATAAGAGGATGTTTCTTTTTTTTTGCTGAGTTTAGCAACCTTTCAGCTCCTGGCCCAATGCTCTAACCACTAGGCTACCTGCCAACCAATAGCAACGAGAGTTTCAAACCTCTCTGCCAATAACAGATCGTTTTAATTCAGGTTACATATCCCTCCCATTAGGCTCCTCCAATTACAGTAGGTCCCACACTCAGACTCCTCCCAGACAATCTTGGCAAAATTCTTGCTTGAGAAAAAGCATATTGCTATTTATTTTTTCCCCCGTTTTTAATTGAAAAAATAATTACAGTAAGGTTAATTAATTAATTAAACTTCATTGTTACCCAAAACATTATTTGATATTGAGATTTAAAAAAAAATGTCTGCATTGGACCTTTAATAGTTTCCCTGTGGCTGAACAGGATCCTTTCCAGCAGAGGTATAATTGAAAGCCAGAGGGGGAGCAGGGTTAGCCGGGCAGCAGGGGGAGGACTAGGGTAGAGGTGGCGGAAGGCAATTATTTATTTCTCTCTCTCTCTCCATCCCTCCCTCTTCCTCCTCCCTTCCCTTTATCCCTCCATCCCTCCCTCTCCCTCCATCCCTCTCTCTCCCTCCATCCCTCTCTCTCCCTCCATCCCTCTCTCTCCCTCCATCCCTCTCTCTCCCTCCATCCGTCTCTCCCTCCCTCCATGCCTCTCTCTCCCTCCATCCGTCTCTCCATCCCTCTCTCTCCCTCCATCCCTCTCTCTCCCTCCATCCCTCTCTCTCCCTCCATCCCTCTCTCTCCCTCCATCCCTCTCTCTCCCTCCATCCGTCTCTCCCTCCATCCATCCCTCTCTCCATCCCTCCCTCTTCCTCCATCCCTTTCTCTATCCCTCCCTCTTCCTCCATCCCTCTCTCCATCCCTCCCTCTCCCTCCATCCCTCTCTCTCCCTCCATCCCTCTCTCTCCCTCCATCCCTCTCTCTCCCTCCATCCCTCTCTCTCCCTCCATCCGTCTCTCCCTCCATCCCTCTCTCTCCCTCCATCCGTCTCTCCCTCCATCCATCCCTCTCTCCATCCCTCCCTCTTCCTCCATCCCTTTCTCCATCCCTCCCTCTTCCTCCATCCCTCTCTCCATCCCTCCCTCTTCCTCCATCCCTCCCTCTTCCTCCTCCCTTTATCCCTCCTTCCCATGACTTTGGATCCAAAAGTGTTCAATCCCAGTGCTAGATACTTATTATTTTGTTTTAACTCTAACGCCAAAACCTTAACCCTTGAGTTGGAAATTTGACGTTTGGAGAAACGGAACGATACTGAACAGGAGTAGCAACCCAGTGTGTAAAAAAAAACTAATTTTAACGTTTGGAGAAACGTGGATAAATGTCAGAATCTGAAGTCATATTGGTAGAACCGTGACATGGAGAACTCAGTGACTAACCACTCTGCCCTTCACTGTAGAATACTTGTATTTGAGGTACAGTACATCCAAGCATTAACAGAGGACAGTGAGAGAGCAGCTTGGTGAGGGCTGGGGTCACGGTTGGAGATATTACCAATGAGAGTGCTGCTTGGTGAGGGCTGGGGTCACGGTTGGAGAAGTTACCAGGGGACAGTGAGAGAGCAGCTTGGTGAGGGCTGGGGTCACGGTTGGAGATATTACCAATGAGAGTGCTGCTTGGTGAGGGCTGGGGTCACGGTTGGAGAAGTTACCAGAGGACAGTGAGAGAGCAGCTTGGTGAGGGCTGGGGTCATGGTTGGAGATATTACCAATGATAGTGCTGATTGGTGAGGCCTGGGGTCACGGTTAGAGAAGTTACCAGAGGACAGTGAGAGAGCAGCTTGGTGAGGCCTGCGGTCACGGAGCTTGGTGAGGCCTGGGGTCACGGTTTGGAGGGTTACCAGAGGACAGTTAGAGAGCAGCTGGAGATATTACCACTGAGAGAGCAGCTTGGTGAGGCCTGGGGTCACGGTTGGAGAAGTTACCAGAGGACAGTTAGAGAGCAGCTTGGGGAGGCCTGGGGTCACGGTTGGAGAAGTTACCAGAGGACACTGAGAGAGCAGCTTGGTGAGGCCTGGGGTCACGGTTGGAGAAGTTACAAGAGGACAGTTAGAGAGCAGCTTGGGGAGGCCTGGGGTCACGGTTGGAGAAGTTACAAGAGGACAGTTAGAGAGCAGCTTGGGGAGGCCTGGGGTCACGGTTGGAGAAGTTACCAGAGGACACTGAGAGAGCAGCTTGGTGAGGCCTGGGGTCCTGGTTGGAGAAGTTACCAGAGGACACTGAGAGAGCAGCTTGGTGAGGCCTGGGGTCACGGTTGGAGAAGTTACCAGAGGACAGTTAGAGAGCAGCTTGGTGAGGCCTGGGGTCCTGGTTGGAGAAGTCACCAGAGGACAGTTAGAGAGCAGCTTGGTGTGGCCTGGGGTCCTGGTTGGAGAAGTTACCAGAGGACACTGAGAGAGCAGCTTGGTGAGGCCTGGGGTCCTGGTTGGAGAAGTTACCAGAGGACACTGAGAGAGCAGCTTGGTGAGGCCTGGGGTCGTGGTTGGAGAAGTTACCAGAGGACAGTGAGAGAGCAGCTTGGTGAGGCCTGGGGTCCTGGTTGGAGGTTGTTGTTGTAACTGTTATATCAGAGGTCTGTGTTCACGCACTGTTTCTGTTCTATCTTGTATTCACCCTCCATATATAACGTCAATCTAAAGTAACAATATAGAATGTAACTTTTGCATTAATTTCCCATAACCATCATGGACTAACGGTATTAGTCAGTTTGAAGCAGAGCTTTATTCACTGCAATATACATATTGGATTTTCTGGAAAGCTGTTAACCCTGTAGTCGTATTGTCTGCTTCAGTGCCTTCAATGTGAGATGAACATAATTGCATATTGGCTGTTGCCACTGAGGCCATGCATTCAGAACCAGTTCACGTCTTGTTGATACGAAGACCATGCATTCGGAACTAGTGCACGTCTTGTTGCTACGGAGACCTTGCATTCAGAACTAGTGCACGTCTTGTTGCTACGAAGACCATGCATTCGGAACTAGTGCACGTCTTGTTGCTACGGAGACCATGCATTCAGAACCAGTTCACGTCTTGTTGCTACTGTGGCCATACATTCAGAATCAGTTCACTTCTTGTTGCTACTGTGGCCATACGTTCAGAACCAGTTCACTTCTTGTTGCTACTGTGGCCATACGTTCAGAACCAGTTCACTTCTTGTTGCTACTGTGGCCATACGTTCAGAACCAGTTCACTTCTTGTTGCTACTGTGGCCATACGTTCAGAACCAGTTCACTTCTTGTTGCTACTGTGGCCATACGTTCAGAACCAGTTCACTTCTTGTTGCTACTGTGGCCATACATTCGGAACCAGTTCACTTCTTGTTGCTACTGTGGCCATACATTCAGAACCAGTTCACTTCTTGCTCTGTCTTCATCAGGACCGGACTTCATCACTTATCTGTAGAGGATTCATCCCAAATCATTTCTGACATGGATCAGTTGTCCCTTTCAAAATGTTAATTAAACTTTTTTTTGTCATTAGCTATTGTGTGTTGTCTTTCTCGTGGAGGCAGGGCGAGGATTGACTGCAAATTCAAAACTTATTGACTCCTCACGCATTCCTCATTTCTTGTTTCCACCCAAGCTCAGCGTTCAACACACATAGTGCCCTCAAAGTTCATCACTAAGCTAAGGACCCTGGGACTAAACACCTCCCTCTGCAACTGGATTCTGGACTTCCTGACGGGCCGCCCCGCAGGTGGTAAGCATAGGCAACAACATGTCTGCCATGCTGATCCTCAACACTGGGACCCCTCAGGGGTGCGTGCTTAGTCCCCTCCTGTACTCCCTTTTCACCCACGACTGCATGGCCAAACACGACTCCAACACCATCATTAAGTTTGCCGACGACACAACAGCCTGATTACCGATAACGATGAGACAGTGGTGCCAGGACAACAACCTCTGTCACGAATCCCGCCGAAGGTGGTTCCTCTTCCTGTTCGGACTGCGCTCGGCGGTCGTCGTCGCCGGCCTACTTGCTGCCACCGATCCCCTTTTTCTGTTTCAGTTTGTTTTGTCTGATTAGTCTCACCTGTTTCTTGTTTGGGTTTTGATTTGGGCTATTTAAACCAGGTATGCCCGCCTGCTTTTGTGCGGGCTTGTTTTTCTGTTCATGTGTGTGTGTGGATTCTCGTGGACTCTTTTTAAGTGATGCGCCTTAGTGTTTGGCATCACCGTTACTTGTTGTTCTGGAATAAACGACCACGATTGAACTACCCCTGCTCTCTGCGCCTGACTCCTCCACCCACTACTCCTAGAAGCCGTGACAACCTCTCCCTCAATGTGAGCAAGACAAAGGAGCTGATCGTGGACTACAGCGTGCCGAACAGGCCCCCATTAACATCGACGGGGCTGTAGTGGAGCGGGTCAAGAGTTTCAAGTTCCTTGCTGTCCACATCACCAACAAACTATCATGGTCCAAACACACCAATACAGTCGTGAAGAGGGCAGGACAACACGTTTTCCTTCTCAGGAGACTGAAAAGATTTGGCATGGGTCCTCAGGTCCTCAAAAAGTTCTACAGCTGCCCCATCGAGGGCATCCTGACCGGTTGCAAGCCATAAGAGCTGAACTGTTAATCATATGGCAACCTGGACTATTTACACTGACATCCCCCCACCATTTGTTTTTACACTGCTGCTACTCACTGTTTGTTATCTATGCATAGTCACACCTACCTACATGTACAAATTAATTCAACTAACTTGTACCCCCGCACATTGACTCGGTACCGGTACCTCCTGTATATAGCTTCGTTATTGTTATTTAATAGTTTTACTTTTTATATTTATCTTTTTGGTTTATTTGTTAAATATTATCTTAACTCTTTCTTGAACGGCATTGTTGTTTAAGGCCTTGTAAGTCAGCATCGGTGGCAACTAGTAGACCGGTGACGACGACCGCCGAGCGCCACCCGAACAGGAAGAGGAGCCACCTTCAGTGGCAGCTAGTAAACCGGTGACGACGACCGCAGAGCGCCCCCCGAACAGGAAGAGGAGCCACCTTCAGTGGCAGATAGTAGACCGGGGACGACGACCGCCGAGCACCACCCGAACAGGAAGAGGAGCCACCTTCGGTGGCAGCTAGTAGACCGGGGACGACGACCGCCGAGCGCCACCCGAACAGGAAGAGGAGCCACCTTCGCTGGCAGCTAGTAGGCCGGGGACGACGACCGCCGAACGCCACCCGAAAAGGAAGAGGAGCCACCTTCGGTGGCAGATAGTAGACCGGGGACGACGACCGCCGAGTGCCACCCGAACAGGAAGAGGAGCCACCTTCAGTGGCAGCTAGTAGACCGGGGACGACGACCGCCGAGCGCCACCCGAACAGGAAGAGGAGCCACCTTCGCTGGCAGCTAGTAGGCCGGGGACGACGACCGCCGAGCGCCACCCGAACAGGAAGAGGAGCCACCTTCAGTGGCAGCTAGTAGGCCGGGGACGACGACCGCCGAGCGCCACCCGAACAGGAAGAGGAGCCACCTTCAGTGGCAGCTAGTAGACCGGGGACGACGACCGCCGAGCGCCACCCGAACAGGAAGAGGAGCCACCTTCAGTGGCAGCTAGTAGACCGGGGACGACGACCGCCGAGCGCCACCCGAACAGGTGGCAGCTAGTAGACCGGGGACGACGACCGCCGAGCGCCACCCGAACAGGAAGAGGAGCCACCTTCGGTGGCAGCTAGTAGACCGGTGACGACGACCGCCGAGCGCCACCCGAACAGGAAGAGGAGCCACCTTCGGTGGCAGCTAGTAGACCGGTGACGACGACCGCCGAGCGCCACCCGAACAGGAAGAGGAGCCACCTTCGGTGGCAGCTAGTAGACCGGTGACGACGACCACCGAGCGCCACCCGAACAGGAAGAGGAGCCACCTTCGGTGGCAGCTAGTAGACCGGTGACGACGACCGCCGAGCGCCACCCGAACAGGAAGAGGAGCCACCTTCAGTGGCAGCTAGTAGACCGGGGACGACGACCGCCGAGCGCCACCCGAACAGGAAGAGGAGCCACCTTCAGTGGCAGCTAGTAGACCGGGGACGACGACCGCCGAGCGCCACCCGAACAGGAAGAGGAGCCACCTTCAGTGGCAGATAGTAGACCGGGGACGACGACCACCGAGCGCCACCCGAACAGGAAGAGGAGCCACCTTCGGTGGCAGATAGTAGACCGGGGACGACGACCACCGAGCGCCACCCGAACAGGAAGAGGAGCCCCCTTCGGTGGCAGCTAGTAGACCGGGGACGACGACCGCCGAACGCCACCCGAAAAGGAAGAGGAGCCACCTTCGGTGGCAGATAGTAGACCGGGGACGACGACCGCCGAGTGCCACCCGAACAGGAAGAGGAGCCACCTTCAGTGGCAGCTAGTAGACCGGGGACGACGACCGCCGAGCGCCACCCGAACAGGAAGAGGAGCCACCTTCGCTGGCAGCTAGTAGGCCGGGGACGACGACCGCCGAGCGCCACCCGAACAGGAAGAGGAGCCACCTTCAGTGGCAGCTCGTAGGCCGGGGACGACGACCGCCGAGCGCCACCCGAACAGGAAGAGGAGCCACCTTCAGTGGCAGCTAGTAGACCGGGGACGACGACCGCCGAGCGCCACCCGAACAGGAAGAGGAGCCACCTTCAGTGGCAGATAGTAGACCGGGGACGACGACCACCGAGCGCCACCCGAACAGGAAGAGGAGCCACCTTCGGTGGCAGCTAGTAGACCGGGGACGACGACCGCCGAGCGCCACCCGAACAGGAAGAGGAGCCACCTTCGCTGGCAGCTAGTAGGCCGGGGACGACGACCGCCGAACGCCACCCGAAAAGGAAGAGGAGCCACCTTCGGTGGCAGATAGTAGACCGGGGGCGACGACCGCCGAGTGCCACCCGAACAGGAAGAGGAGCCACCTTCAGTGGCAGCTAGTAGACCGGGACGACGACCGCCGAGCGCCACCCGAACAGGAAGAGGAGCCACCTTCGCTGGCAGCTAGTAGGCCGGGGACGACGACCGCCGAGCGCCACCCGAACAGGAAGAGGAGCCACCTTCTGTGGCAGCTAGTAGGCCGGGGGCACGACCGCCGAGCGCCACCCGAACAGGAAGAGGAGCCACCTTCAGTGGCAGCTAGTAGACCGGGGACGACGACCGCCGAGCGCCACCCGAACAGGAAGAGGAGCCACCTTCAGTGGCAGCTAGTAGACCGGGGACGACGACCGCCGAGCGCCACCCGAACAGGTGGCAGCTAGTAGACCGGGGACCGGGGCCACCCGAACGGACCGCCCGGCGCCACCCGAACAGGAAGAGGAGCCACCTTCGGTGGCAGATAGTAGACCGGGGACGACGACCACCGAGCGCCACCCGAACAGGAAGAGGAGCCACCTTCGGTGGCAGCTAGTAGACCGGTGACGACGACCGCCGAGCGCCACCCGAACAGGAAGAGGAGCCACCTTCGGTGGCAGCTAGTAGACCGGTGACGACGACCGCCGAGCGCCACCCGAACAGGAAGAGGAGCCACCTTCAGTGGCAGCTAGTAGACCGGTGACGACGACCGCCGAGCGCCACCCGAACAGGAAGAGGAGCCACCTTCAGTGGCAGCTAGTAGACCGGGGACGACGACCGCCGAGCGCCACCCGAACAGGAAGAGGAGCCACCTTCAGTGGCAGCTAGTAGACCGGGGACGACGACCGCCGAGCGCCACCCGAACAGGAAGAGGAGCCACCTTCAGTGGCAGATAGTAGACCGGGGACGACGACCACCGAGCGCCACCTGAACAGGAAGAGGAGCCACCTTCGGTGGCAGATAGTAGACCGGGGACGACGACCACCGAGCGCCACCCGAACAGTAAGAGGAGCCACCTTCGGTGGCAGATAGTAGACCGGGGACGACGACCACCGAGCGCCACCCGAACAGGAAGAGGAGCCACCTTCAGTAGGAGTCGTGACAGTTATTCGACGCATGTGACTAACTAAAGTTTGATTTGATTTGATCATCCCAAATGAACGAACCATTCAGGGAGGCTATTAACCAGTTGAACTGAGGTCTAAGCATGTCCTTCATGACAATAACTTTTCGTTACACTAGCAAGCTCATGGGCATTGGACATATACGTAATTATAACCATGGCAACCAATACTTACACTAGCAAGCTCATGGGCATTGGACATATGATTATAACCATGGCAACCAAGACTTACACTAGCGAGCTCATGGGCATTGGACATATGATTATAACCATGGCAACCAAGACTTACACTAGCGAGCTCATGGGCATTGGACATATGATTATAACCATGGCAACCAAGACTTACACTAGCGAGCTCATGGGCATTGGACATATGATTATAACCATGGCAACCAAGACTTACACTAGCGAGCTCATGGGCATTGGACATATGATTATAACCATGGCAACCAAGACTTACACTAGCGAGCTCATGGGCATTGGACATATGATTATAACCATGGCAACCAAGACTTACACTAGCGAGCTCATGGGCATTGGACATATGATTATAACCATGGCAACCAAGACTTACACTAGCGAGCTCATGGGCATTGGACATATGATTATAACCATGGCAACCAAGACTTACACTAGCGAGCTCATGGGCATTGGACATATGATTATAACCATGGCAACCAAGACTTACACTAGCAAGCTCATGGGCATTGGACATATAATTATAACCATGGCAACCAAGACGTACACTAGCAAGCTCATGGGCATTGGACATATGATTATAACCATGGCAACCAAGACGTACACTAGCAAGCTCATGGGCATTGGACATGTAATTATAACCATGGCCACCATGACGTACACTAGCAAGCTCATGGGCATTGGGCATATAATTATAACCATGGCAACCAAGACGTACACTAGCAAGCTCATGGGCATTGGACATATGATTATAACCATGGCAACCAAGTCTACAGGATAACATTGATATTTCACTCTGACCTACAGTATGTCTGATTCCCAAATGGCACCCTATAACCCTATATAGTGCACAGCTTTTGGGCCTCTGGTTATACATTGTGCCCTTTGGGAGGTAGTCTATGAGTGGTTCGTTTAGCCTATTAAATGAGTGTTCGATAATGACCGTACCGAGCTACAATATGTCAAGCACTTTTCTGTTTATGATGGGAAACGGTGAAATGTAGGAAATCAATGAAGTCCCAAAGGCTGCGCTGTAACAAGGTATCGGGAGACTGACTAAACAGAAGGCTGGTTCTCGTATGGGTAATTCAGACTTTCCCTGTAAACGATGCATTTTGACAAATGGAAATAAAGGCAGGGTTCAGCCTCAAATAAATGTCTCTCTTGTTTCTCTCGTGGCGCGTTGACGACAGGGTCAGTGATGAGGTGGGCTACCTCTTGTCTCCTGTCTTGCTATGATATAATACGTTGGACAAAGGGAGGGAGACGGGTGTTATGAAAGGCTTGGGAAGGATTGCCGAGTCACGCAAACAAAATGGTTTTTGGCTCGGCCCGTTAGGTAGCAAATGACAGTCCTCGTGCTCATAACAGGGAGTGTATTCGGTCTGACCTCTGTGTCCCTACAGACACTTTGGTGTTTGAATAAGAGTTAGAACTTTTTTTTAATGTCACCCCAAAAGCACATTGACAGGACGGCAGGCTGTGTCCCAAATGGGACCCCATTCCCTTTTATAGTGTACTACTATTGACCAGGGCGGATAAGGCTCTGTTTAAAAGTAGTGCACTACATAGTGAATAGGGTGCCATAGGGCTCTGTTTAAAAGTAGTGCACTACATAGTGAATAGGGTGCAATAGGGCTCTGTTTAAAAGTAGTGCACTACATAGTTTATAGGGTGCCGTAGGTACAGTACATCATTATATTGTAGACCTAACCAGTCAGTCTGATCTGCCAGTACATTATATTGTAGACCTAACCAGTCTGTCTGATCTGCCAGTACATCATTATATTGTAGACCTAACCAGTCTGTCTGATCTGCCAGTACATCATTATATTGTAGACCTAACCAGTCAGTCTGTCTGATCTGCCAGTACATCATTATATTGTAGACCTAACCAGTCAGTCTGTCTGACCTGCCAGTACATCATTATATTGTAGACCTAACCAGTCAGTCTGATCTGCCAGTACATCATTATATTGTAGACCTAACCAGTCTGTCTGATCTGCCAGTACATCATTATATTGTAGACCTAACCAGTCAGTCTGTCTGACCTGCCAGTACATCATTATATTGTAGACCTAACCAGTCAGTCTGTCTGACCTGCCAGTACATCATTATATTGTAGACCTAACCAGTCTGTCTGATCTGCCAGTACATCATTATATTGTAGACCTAACCAGTCAGTCTGATCTGCCAGTACATTATATTGTAGACCTAACCAGTCAGTCTGATCTGCCAGTACATTATATTGTAGACCTAACCAGTCAGTCTGATCTGCCAGTACATCATTATATTGTAGACCTAACCAGTCAGTCTGATCTGCCAGTACATCATTATATTGTAGACCTAACCAGTCAGTCTGTCTGACCTGCCAGTACATCATTATATTGTAGACCTAACCAGTCAGTCTGTCTGACCTGCCAGTACATCATTATATTGTAGACCTAACCAGTCTGTCTGACCTGCCAGTACATCATTATATTGTAGACCTAACCAGTCAGTCTGACCTGCCAGTACATCATTATATTGTAGACCTAACCAGTCAGTCTGATCTGCCAGTACATTATATTGTAGTCCTAACCAGAGTTGTGGGAGGAACATGGTACTGGTGATATTACATTCTCAGTTCAACTCCTCTGTTAGCCTAGAATCATAAAAAATATGCTAGATTAATATTACAAATTAGATTTGAATTTAGAGATGCATTTATCGGGTGACAGAGCATATTTTAGTTTCCTAATGTCGTTGTGGCAATAACTCTAGTTCCAACTTTCAGGGACTATTTTAAAACCAATATTTAGACTTTATCTGTGTAGATCACGATGCTGACGGAAGAGAGTGTGAAGTTAGAACAGGTGATTAAACTAAAGTAATGGCTAACCAGGTCTGACTACATTCAAACCCCATTTAGGAAGTTAGAACAGGTGATTAACCTGAAGGAAATGGCTCCAGGTCGACTACATTCAAACCCCATTTATTGAAGTTAGAACAGGTGATTAAACTAAAGGAAATGGCTCCAGGTCGACTACATTCAAACCCCTTTAGGAAGTTAGAACAGGTGATTAACCTGAAGGAATTGGCTCCAGGTCGACTACATTCAAACCCCAGGTGATTCACCTGAAGGAAATGGCTCCAGGTCGACTACATTCAAACCCCTTTGGGAAGTTAGAACAGGTGATTAACCTGAAGGAAATGGCTCCAGGTCAACTACATTCAAACCCCTTTGGGAAGTTAGAACAGGTGATTAACCTGAAGGAAATGGCTCCAGGTCGACTACATTCAAACCCCTTTGGGAAGTTAGAACAGGTGATTCACCTGAAGGAAATGGCTCCAGGTCGACTACATTCAAACCCCTTTGGGAAGTTAGAACAGGTGATTCACCTGAAGGAAATGGCTCCAGGTCGACTACCTTCACACCCCTTTGGGAAGTTAGAACAGGTGATTCACCTGAAGGAAATGGCTCCAGGTCGACTACATTCAAACCCCTTTGGGAAGTTAGAACAGGTGATTCACCTGAAGGAAATGGCTCCAGGTCGACTACATTCAAACCCCTTTGGGAAGTTAGAACAGGTGATTCACCTGAAGGAAATGGCTCCAGGTCGACTACATTCAAACCCCTTTAGGAAGTTAGAACAGGTGATTAACCTGAAGGAAATGGCTCCAGGTCGACTACATTCAAACCCCTTTAGGAATTTAGAACAGGTGATTAACCTGAAGGAAATGGCTCCAGGTCGACTACATTCAAACCACTTTGGGAAGTTAGAACAGGTGATTAACCTGAAGGAAATGGCTCCAGGTCGACTACATTCAAACTCCTTTGGGAAGTTAGAACAGGTGATTCACCTGAAGGAAATGGCTCCAGGTCGACTACATTCAAACCCATTTAGGAAGTTAGAACAGGTGATTCATCTGAAGGAAATGGCTCCAGGTCGACTACATTCAAACCACTTTGGGAAGTTAGAACAGGTGATTCACCTGAAGGAAATGGCTCCAGGTCGACTACATTCAAACCCATTTAGGAAGTTAGAACAGGTGATTCACCTGAAGGAAATGGCTCCAGGTCGACTACATTCAAACCCCTTTAGGAAGTTAGAACAGGTGATTAACCTGAAGGAAATGGCTCCAGGTCGACTACATTCAAACTCCTTTGGGAAGTTAGAACAGGTGATTCACCTGAAGGAAATGGCTCCAGGTCGACTACCTTCACACCCCTTTGGGAAGTTAGAACAGGTGATTCACCTGAAGGAAATGGCTCCAGGTCGACTACATTCAGACCCCTTTAGGAAGTTAGAACAGGTGATTCACCTGAAGGAAATGGCTCCAGGTCGACTACATTCAAACCCCTTTGGGAAGTTAGAACAGGTGATTAACCTGAAGGAAATGGCTCCAGGTCGACTACATCCAAACCCCTTTGGGAAGTTAGAACAGGTGATTCACCTGAAGGAAATGGCTCCAGGTCGACTACATTCAAACCCCTTTGGGAAGTTAGAACAGGTGATTCACCTGAAGGAAATGGCTCCAGGTCGACTACATTCAAACCCCTTTGGGAAGTTAGAACAGGTGATTCACCTGAAGGAAATGGCTCCAGGTCGACTACATTCAAACCCCAGGTGATTCACCTGAAGGAAATGGCTCCAGGTCGACTACATTCAAACCCCTTTGGGAAGTTAGTACAGGTGATTCACCTGAAGGAAATGGCTCCAGGTCGACTACATCCAAACCCCTTTAGGAAGTTAGAACAGGTGATTCACCTGAAGGAAATGGCTCCAGGTCGACTACATCCAAACCCCTTTGGGAAGTTAGAACAGGTGATTCACCTGAAGGAAATGGCTCCAGGTCGACTACATTCAAACCCCTTTGGGAAGTAGGGGAGGTGTTTCTAACAGCCATCTGGACCCAGACTGGGATCAGATCTATGATCTGTGACCAGTTATCACTGTCTGTGCTGAGGCCAGCTGCCACAGGTCTGACTGCTCTTTGAGGCTGAACCCCCCCGAAACAGAAATGTGCTGCTTCACTGAACTGTTTACCACCCAGAACCAAATGAACTATTGGGCTGTGACGTGAGATCACTGAACTATGGGGAAAGGTTTATTAAACAATAGTAGAGCCAGATCATAATGGCAAAGTGCCTAATCTCTCTCGGCAACCTGTTTCTCCAGCATGCAAGACTGAACATGGTGCACACTGCTATGCATGCCTGCTGGCACCCTATTCCAAATGGCACCCTATTCCATAGGGCTCTGGGCAAAAGTAGTGCACTATATAGGGAATAGGGTGCACTGTTAAAATGAAGTGAGCTGCCACCACCTTAAAGGAGATGATACCTTAACTTTGCTGGTCTATTGAAACATATGGTTGTGAGGGTGTTGGGACAGATTGAAACTGTTGGTATTGGGACAGATCGAAACATATGGTTGTGAGGGTATTGGGACAGATTGAAACTGTTGGTATTGGGACAGATTGAAACAGATGGTTGTGAGGGTATTGGGACAGATCGAAACATATGGTTATGAGGGTATTGGGACAGATTAAAACATATGGTTATGAGGGTATTGGGACAGATTAAAACATATGGTTGTGAGGGTATTGTGGACAGATTGAAACATATGGTTGTGAGGGTATTGGGACAGATCGAAACATACGGTTGTGAGGGTATTGGGACAGATCGAAACATACGGTTGTGAGGGTATTGGGACAGATTGAAACATATGGTTGTGAGGGTATTGGGACAGATCGAAACATACGGTTGTGAGGGTATTGGGACAGATTGAAACATATGGTTGTGAGGGTATTGGGACAGATTGAAACATATGGTTGTGATGGTATTGGGACAGATTGAAACATATGGTTGTGAGGGTATTGGGACAGATTGAAACATATGGTTGTGATGGTATTGGGACAGATTGAAACAGATGGTTGTGAGGGTATTGGGACAGATCGAAACATATGGTTGTGAGGGTATTGGGACAGATCGAAACATATGGTTGTGAGGGTATTGGGACAGATTGAAACATATGGTTGTGAGGGTATTGGTACCGATTGAAACATATGGTTGTGATGGTATTGGGACAGATTGAAACATATGGTTGTGAGGGTATTGGGACAGATTGAAACATATGGTTGTGAAGGTATTGGGACAGATTGAAACATATGGTTGTGATGGTATTGGGACAGATTGAAACATATGGCTGTGAGGGTATTGGGACAGATTGAAACATATGGTTGTGAGGGTATTGGGACAGATTGAAACATATGGTTGTGAGGGTATTGGGACAGATTGAAACATATGATTGTGATGGTATTGGGACAGATTGAAACATATGGTTGTGAGGGTATTGGGACAGATTGAAACATATGGCTGTGAGGGTATTGGGACAGATTGAAACATATGGTTGTGAGGGTATTGGGACAGATTGAAACATATGGCTGTGAGGGTATTGGGACAGATTGAAACATATGGTTGTGAGGGTATTGGGACAGATTGAAACTGTTGGTATTGGGACAGATTGAAACCGATGGTTGTGAGGGTATTGGGGACAGATTTAAACATATGGTTGTGAGGGTATTGGGACAGATTGAAACATATGGTTGTGAGGGTATTGGGACAGATTGAAACATATGGTTGTGATGGTATTGGGACAGATTGAAACATATGGCTGTGAGGGTATTGGGACAGATTTAAACATATGGTTGTGAGGGTATTGGGACAGATTGAAACATATGGTTGTGAGGGTATTGGGACAGATTGAAACTGTTGGTATTGGGACAGATTGAAACATATGGTTGTGAGAGTATTGGGACAGATCAGTACCTCCAGAAGGTCAGATGTGTGTCTGGTTAACTCCTCATCAGTACCTCCTGAAGGTCAGATGTGAGATGGTTAACTCCTCATCAGTACCTCCTGAAGGTCAGATGGACAGTGGTTAACTCCTCATCAGTACCTCCTGAAGGTCAGATGTGTATCTCTGCTCCTATACGGTGTCTTGGTTAACTCCTCATCAGGACCTCCTGAAGGTCAGATGTGTGTCTGGTTAACTCCTCATCAGTACCTCCTGAAAGTCAGATGGACAGTGGTTAACTCCTCATCAGTACCCCCTGAAGGTCAGATGGACAGTAGTTAACTCCTCATCAGTACCTCCTGAAGGTCAGATGGACAGTGGTTAACTCCTCATCAGGACCTCCAGAAGGTCAGATGGACAGTGGTTAACTCCTCATCAGGACCTCCTGAAGGTCAGATGGACAATAGTTAACTCCTCATCAGTACCTCCTGAAGGTCAGATGGACAGTGGTTAACTCCTCATCAGGACCTCCTGAAGGTCAGATGGACAGTAGTAAACTCCTCATCAGGACCTCCTGAAGGTCAGATGGACAGTTGTTAACTCGTCATCAGGACCTCCAGAAGGTTAGATGGACAGTAGTAAACTCCTCATCAGGACCTCCTGAAGGTCAGATGTGTGTCTGGTTAACTCCTCATCAGGTTCTCCAGAAGGTCAGATGGACAGTGGTTAACTCCTCATCAGGACCTCCTGAAGGTCAGATGGACAGTGGTTAACTCCTCATCAGGACCTCCAGAAGGTTAGATGGACAGTAGTAAACTCCTCATCAGTACCTCCTGAAGGTCAGATGTTTATCTCTGCTCCTATACGGTGTCTTGGTAAACTCCTCATCAGGACCTCCAGAAGGTCAGATGGAAAGTGCTTAACTCCTCATCAGTACCTCCTGAAGGTCAGATGTGTGTCTGGTTAACTCCTCATCAGTACCTCCTGAAGGTCAGATGTGTGTCTGGTTAACTCCTCATCAGTACCTCCTGAAAGTCAGATGGACAGTGGTTAACTCCTCATCAGGACCTCCAGAAGGTCAGATGTGTGTCTGGTTAACTCCTCATCAGTACCTCCTGAAGGTCAGATGGACAGTGGTTAACTCCTCATCAGGACCACCTGAAGGTCAGATGGAAAGTGCTTAACTCCTCATCAGTACCTCCTGAAGGTCAGATGTGTGTCTGGTTAACTCCTCATCAGTACCTCCAGAAGGTCAGATGTGTGTCTGGTTAACTGCTCATCAGTACCTCCTGAAGGTCAGATGTGTGATGGTTAACTCCTCATCAGGACCTCCTGAAGGTCAGATGGACAGTGGTTAACTCCTCATCAGTACCTCCTGAAGGTCAGATGGACAGTGGTTAACTCCTCATCAGGACCTCCAGAAGGTCAGATGGACAGTGGTTAACTCCTCATCAGTACCTCCTGAAGGTCAGATGGACAGTGGTTAACTCCTCATCAGTACCTCCAGAAGGTCAGATGGACAGTGGTTAACTCCTCATCAGTACCTCCTGAAGGTCAGATGGACAGTCGTTATCTCCTCATCAGGACCTCCTGAAAGTCAGATGGACAGTGGTTAACTCCTCATCAGGACCTCCTGACGGTCAGATGGACAGTGGTTAACTCCTCATCAGGACCTCCTGAAGGTCAGATGTGTGTCTGGTTAACTCCTCATCAGGACCTCCTGAAGGTCAGATGGACAGTGGTTAACTCCTCATCAGTACCTCCTGACGGTCAGATGGACAGTGGTTAACTCCTCATCAGGACCTCCTGAAGGTCAGATGGAGAGTGGTTAACTCCTCATCAGGACCTCCTGAAGGTCAGATGGACAGTGGTTAACTCCTCATCAGGACCTCCTGAAGGTCAGATGGACAGTGGTTAACTCCTCATCAGGACCTCCTGAAGGTCAGATGGAGAGTGGTTAACTCCTCATCAGGACCTCCTGAAGGTCAGATGGACAGTGGTTAACTCCTCATCAGGACCTCCTGAAGGTCAGATGGACAGTGGTTAACTCCTCATCAGGACCTCCTGAAGGTCAGATGGACAGTGGTTAACTCCTCATCAGTACCTCCAGAAGGTCAGATGGACAGTGGTTAACTCCTCCTCAGGACCTCCTGGAGGTCAGATGGACAGTGGTTAACTCCTCATCAGTACCTCCTGAAGGTCAGATGTGTGTCTGGTTAACTCCTCATCAGGACCTCCAGAAGGTCAGATGGACAGTGGTTAACTCCTCATCAGTACCTCCAGAAGGTCAGATGGACAGTGGTTAACTCCTCATCAGGACCTCCTGAAGGTCAGATGGAGAGTGGTTAACTCCTCATCAGGACCTCCTGAAGGTCAGATGTGTGTCTGGTTAACTCCTCATCAGTACCTCCAGAAGGTCAGATGGACAGTGGTTAACTCCTCATCAGTACCTCCAGAAGGTCAGATGGACAGTGGTTAACTCCTCATCAGGACCTCCTGAAGGTCAGATGGACAGTAGTTAACTCCTCATCAGTACCTCCTGAAGGTCAGATGGACAGTGGTTAACTCCTCATCAGGACCTCCTGAAGGTCAGATGGACAGTGGTTAACTCCTCATCAGGACCTCCTGAAGGTCAGATGGACAGTGGTTAACTCCTCATCAGGACCTCCTGAAGGTCAGATGGACAGTAGTTAACTCCTCATCAGTACCTCCTGAAGGTCAGATGGACAGTAGTTAACTCCTCATCAGGACCTCCTGAAGGTCAGATGGAGAGTGGTTAACTCCTCATCAGGACCTCCTGACGGTCAGATGGACAGTGGTTAACTCCTCATCAGGACCTCCTGAAGGTCAGATGTGTGTCTGGTTAACTCCTCATCAGGACCTCCTGAAGGTCAGATGGACAGTGGTTAACTCCTCATCAGTACCTCCTGACGGTCAGATGGACAGTGGTTAACTCCTCATCAGGACCTCCTGAAGGTCAGATGGAGAGTGGTTAACTCCTCATCAGGACCTCCTGAAGGTCAGATGGACAGTGGTTAACTCCTCATCAGGACCTCCTGAAGGTCAGATGGACAGTGGTTAACTCCTCATCAGGACCTCCTGAAGGTCAGATGGAGAGTGGTTAACTCCTCATCAGGACCTCCTGAAGGTCAGATGGACAGTGGTTAACTCCTCATCAGGACCTCCTGAAGGTCAGATGGACAGTGGTTAACTCCTCATCAGTACCTCCAGAAGGTCAGATGGACAGTGGTTAACTCCTCCTCAGGACCTCCTGGAGGTCAGATGGACAGTGGTTAACTCCTCATCAGTACCTCCTGAAGGTCAGATGTGTGTCTGGTTAACTCCTCATCAGGACCTCCAGAAGGTCAGATGGACAGTGGTTAACTCCTCATCAGTACCTCCAGAAGGTCAGATGGACAGTGGTTAACTCCTCATCAGGACCTCCTGAAGGTCAGATGGAGAGTGGTTAACTCCTCATCAGGACCTCCTGAAGGTCAGATGTGTGTCTGGTTAACTCCTCATCAGTACCTCCAGAAGGTCAGATGGACAGTGGTTAACTCCTCATCAGTACCTCCAGAAGGTCAGATGGACAGTGGTTAACTCCTCATCAGGACCTCCTGAAGGTCAGATGGACAGTAGTTAACTCCTCATCAGTACCTCCTGAAGGTCAGATGGACAGTGGTTAACTCCTCATCAGGACCTCCTGAAGGTCAGATGGACAGTGGTTAACTCCTCATCAGGACCTCCTGAAGGTCAGATGGACAGTGGTTAACTCCTCCTCAGGACCTCCTGAAGGTCAGATGGACAGTAGTTAACTCCTCATCAGTACCTCCTGAAGGTCAGATGGACAGTGGTTAACTCCTCATCAGGACCTCCTGAAGGTCAGATGGACAGTGGTTAACTCCTCATCAGGACCTCCTGAAGGTCAGATGGACAGTGGTTAACTCCTCATCAGGACCTCCTGAAGGTCAGATGGACAGTAGTTAACTCCTCATCAGTACCTCCTGAAGGTCAGATGGACAGTAGTTAACTCCTCATCAGGACCTCCTGAAGGTCAGATGGAGAGTGGTTAACTCCTCATCAGGACCTCCTGACGGTCAGATGGACAGTGGTTAACTCCTCATCAGGACCTCCTGAAGGTCAGATGTGTGTCTGGTTAACTCCTCATCAGGACCTCCTGAAGGTCAGATGGACAGTGGTTAACTCCTCATCAGTACCTCCTGAAGGTCAGATGGACAGTGGTTAACTCCTCATCAGGACCTCCTGAAGGTCAGATGGAGAGTGGTTAACTCCTCATCAGGACCTCCTGAAGGTCAGATGGACAGTGGTTAACTCCTCATCAGGACCTCCTGAAGGTCAGATGGACAGTGGTTAACTCCTCATCAGGACCTCCTGAAGGTCAGATGGAGAGTGGTTAACTCCTCATCAGGACCTCCTGAAGGTCAGATGGACAGTGGTTAACTCCTCATCAGGACCTCCTGAAGGTCAGATGGACAGTGGTTAACTCCTCATCAGTACCTCCAGAAGGTCAGATGGACAGTGGTTAACTCCTCCTCAGGACCTCCTGGAGGTCAGATGGACAGTGGTTAACTCCTCATCAGTACCTCCTGAAGGTCAGATGTGTGTCTGGTTAACTCCTCATCAGGACCTCCAGAAGGTCAGATGGACAGTGGTTAACTCCTCATCAGTACCTCCAGAAGGTCAGATGGACAGTGGTTAACTCCTCATCAGGACCTCCTGAAGGTCAGATGGAGAGTGGTTAACTCCTCATCAGGACCTCCTGAAGGTCAGATGTGTGTCTGGTTAACTCCTCATCAGTACCTCCAGAAGGTCAGATGGACAGTGGTTAACTCCTCATCAGTACCTCCAGAAGGTCAGATGGACAGTGGTTAACTCCTCATCAGGACCTCCTGAAGGTCAGATGGACAGTAGTTAACTCCTCATCAGTACCTCCTGAAGGTCAGATGGACAGTGGTTAACTCCTCATCAGGACCTCCTGAAGGTCAGATGGACAGTGGTTAACTCCTCATCAGGACCTCCTGAAGGTCAGATGGACAGTGGTTAACTCCTCATCAGGACCTCCTGAAGGTCAGATGGACAGTAGTTAACTCCTCATCAGTACCTCCTGAAGGTCAGATGGACAGTAGTTAACTCCTCATCAGGACCTCCTGAAGGTCAGATGGACAGTAGTTAACTCCTCATCAGGACCTCCTGAAGGTCAGATGGACAGTGGTTAACTCCTCCTCAGTACCTCCTGAAGGTCAGATGGACAGTGGTTAACTCCTCATCAGTACCTCCTGAAGGTCAGATGGACAGTGGTTAACTCCTCATCAGTACCTCCAGAAGGTCAGATGGACAGTGGTTAACTCCTCATCAGGACCTCCTGAAGGTCAGATGGACAGTAGTTAACTCCTCATCAGTACCTCCAGAAGGTCAGATGGACAGTGGTAAACTCCTCATCAGTACCTCCAGAAGGTCAGATGGACAGTGGTTAACTCCTCATCAGGACCTCCTGAAGGTCAGATGGACAGTGGTTAACTCCTCATCAGGACCTCCTGAAGGTCAGATGGACAGTGGTAAACTCCTCATCAGGACCTCCTGAAGGTCAGATGGACAGTGGTTAACTCCTCATCAGTACCTCCTGAAGGTCAGATGGACAGTGGTTAACTCCTCATCAGTACCTCCTGAAGGTCAGATGGACAGTGGTTAACTCCTCATCAGGACCTCCTGAAGGTCAGATGGACAGTGGTTAACTCCTCATCAGGACCTCCAGAAGGTCAGATGGACAGTGGTTAACTCCTCATCAGTACCTCCTGAAGGTCAGATGGACAGTGGTTAACTCCTCATCAGTACCTCCTGAAGGTCAGATGGACAGTGGTTAACTCCTCATCAGTACCTCCTGAAGGTCAGATGGACAGTGGTTAACTCCTCATCAGGACCTCCTGAAGGTCAGATGGACAGTGGTTAACTCCTCATCAGGACCTCCAGAAGGTCAGATGGACAGTGGTTAACTCCTCATCAGTACCTCCTGAAGGTCAGATGGACAGTGGTTAACTCCTCATCAGGACCTCCTGAAGGTCAGATGGACAGTGGTAAACTCCTCATCAGGACCTCCTGAAGGTCAGATGGACAGTAGTTAACTCCTCATCAGGACCTCCTGAAGGTCAGATGGACAGTGGTTAACTCCTCATCAGTACCTCCTGAAGGTCAGATGGACAGTAGTTAACTCCTCATCAGGACCTCCTGAAGGTCAGATGGACAGTGGTTAACTCCTCATCAGTACCTCCTGAAGGTCAGATGGACAGTGGTTAACTCCTCATCAGTACCTCCTGAAGGTCAGATGGAGAGTGGTTAACTCCTCATCAGTACCTCCTGAAGGTCAGATGGACAGTGGTTAACTCCTCATCAGTACCTCCAGAAGGTCAGATGGACAGTGGTTAACTCCTCATCAGTACCTCCTGAAGGTCAGATGGACAGTCGTTATCTCCTCATCAGGACCTCCTGAAAGTCAGATGGACAGTGGTTAACTCCTCATCAGGACCTCCTGACGGTCAGATGGACAGTGGTTAACTCCTCATCAGGACCTCCTGAAGGTCAGATGTGTGTCTGGTTAACTCCTCATCAGGACCTCCTGAAGGTCAGATGGACAGTGGTTAACTCCTCATCAGGACCTCCAGAAGGTCAGATGGACAGTGGTTAACTCCTCATCAGTACCTCCTGAAGGTCAGATGGACAGTGGTTAACTCCTCATCAGTACCTCCAGAAGGTCAGATGGACAGTGGTTAACTCCTCATCAGGACCTCCTGAAGGTCAGATGGACAGTAGTTAACTCCTCATCAGTACCTCCAGAAGGTCAGATGGACAGTGGTAAACTCCTCATCAGTACCTCCAGAAGGTCAGATGGACAGTGGTTAACTCCTCATCAGGACCTCCTGAAGGTCAGATGGACAGTGGTTAACTCCTCATCAGGACCTCCTGAAGGTCAGATGGACAGTGGTAAACTCCTCATCAGGACCTCCTGAAGGTCAGATGGACAGTGGTTAACTCCTCATCAGTACCTCCTGAAGGTCAGATGGACAGTGGTTAACTCCTCATCAGGACCTCCTGAAGGTCAGATGGAGAGTGGTTAACTCCTCATCAGGACCTCCTGAAGGTCAGATGGACAGTGGTTAACTCCTCATCAGGACCTCCTGAAGGTCAGATGGACAGTGGTTAACTCCTCATCAGTACCTCCAGAAGGTCAGATGGACAGTGGTTAACTCCTCATCAGTACCTCCTGAAGGTCAGATGGACAGTCGTTATCTCCTCATCAGGACCTCCTGAAAGTCAGATGGACAGTGGTTAACTCCTCATCAGGACCTCCTGAAGGTCAGATGTGTGTCTGGTTAACTCCTCATCAGGACCTCCTGAAGGTCAGATGGACAGTGGTTAACTCCTCATCAGTACCTCCTGACGGTCAGATGGACAGTGGTTAACTCCTCATCAGGACCTCCTGAAGGTCAGATGGAGAGTGGTTAACTCCTCATCAGGACCTCCTGAAGGTCAGATGGACAGTGGTTAACTCCTCATCAGGACCTCCTGAAGGTCAGATGGACAGTGGTTAACTCCTCATCAGGACCTCCTGAAGGTCAGATGGAGAGTGGTTAACTCCTCATCAGGACCTCCTGAAGGTCAGATGGACAGTGGTTAACTCCTCATCAGGACCTCCTGAAGGTCAGATGGACAGTGGTTAACTCCTCATCAGTACCTCCAGAAGGTCAGATGGACAGTGGTTAACTCCTCCTCAGGACCTCCTGGAGGTCAGATGGACAGTGGTTAACTCCTCATCAGTACCTCCTGAAGGTCAGATGTGTGTCTGGTTAACTCCTCATCAGGACCTCCAGAAGGTCAGATGGACAGTGGTTAACTCCTCATCAGTACCTCCAGAAGGTCAGATGGACAGTGGTTAACTCCTCATCAGGACCTCCTGAAGGTCAGATGGAGAGTGGTTAACTCCTCATCAGGACCTCCTGAAGGTCAGATGTGTGTCTGGTTAACTCCTCATCAGTACCTCCAGAAGGTCAGATGGACAGTGGTTAACTCCTCATCAGTACCTCCAGAAGGTCAGATGGACAGTGGTTAACTCCTCATCAGGACCTCCTGAAGGTCAGATGGACAGTAGTTAACTCCTCATCAGTACCTCCTGAAGGTCAGATGGACAGTGGTTAACTCCTCATCAGGACCTCCTGAAGGTCAGATGGACAGTGGTTAACTCCTCATCAGGACCTCCTGAAGGTCAGATGGACAGTGGTTAACTCCTCATCAGGACCTCCTGAAGGTCAGATGGACAGTAGTTAACTCCTCATCAGTACCTCCTGAAGGTCAGATGGACAGTAGTTAACTCCTCATCAGGACCTCCTGAAGGTCAGATGGACAGTAGTTAACTCCTCATCAGGACCTCCTGAAGGTCAGATGGACAGTGGTTAACTCCTCCTCAGTACCTCCTGAAGGTCAGATGGACAGTGGTTAACTCCTCATCAGTACCTCCTGAAGGTCAGATGGACAGTGGTTAACTCCTCATCAGTACCTCCAGAAGGTCAGATGGACAGTGGTTAACTCCTCATCAGGACCTCCTGAAGGTCAGATGGACAGTAGTTAACTCCTCATCAGTACCTCCAGAAGGTCAGATGGACAGTGGTAAACTCCTCATCAGTACCTCCAGAAGGTCAGATGGACAGTGGTTAACTCCTCATCAGGACCTCCTGAAGGTCAGATGGACAGTGGTTAACTCCTCATCAGGACCTCCTGAAGGTCAGATGGACAGTGGTAAACTCCTCATCAGGACCTCCTGAAGGTCAGATGGACAGTGGTTAACTCCTCATCAGTACCTCCTGAAGGTCAGATGGACAGTGGTTAACTCCTCATCAGTACCTCCTGAAGGTCAGATGGACAGTGGTTAACTCCTCATCAGGACCTCCTGAAGGTCAGATGGACAGTGGTTAACTCCTCATCAGTACCTCCTGAAGGTCAGATGTGTGTCTGGTTAACTCCTCATCAGGACCTCATGAAGGTCAGATGGACAGTGGTTAACTCCTCATCAGTACCTCCTGAAGGTCAGATGGACAGTGGTTAACTCCTCATCAGGACCTCCTGAAGGTCAGATGGACAGTGGTAAACTCCTCATCAGGACCTCCTGAAGGTCAGATGGACAGTGGTTAACTCCTCATCAGTACCTCCTGAAGGTCAGATGGACAGTGGTTAACTCCTCATCAGTACCTCCTGAAGGTCAGATGGACAGTAGTTAACTCCTCATCAGGACCTCCTGAAGGTCAGATGGACAGTGGTTAACTCCTCATCAGGACCTCCTGAAGGTCAGATGGACAGTAGTTAACTCCTCATCAGTACCTCCTGAAGGTCAGATGGACAGTGGTTAACTCCTCATCAGTACCTCCTGAAGGTCAGATGGACAGTGGTTAACTCCTCATCAGGACCTCCTGAAGGTCAGATGGACAGTGGTTAACTCCTCATCAGGACCTCCTGAAGGTCAGATGGACAGTGGTTAACTCCTCATCAGGACCTCCTGAAGGTCAGATGGACAGTGGTTAACTCCTCATCAGGACCTCCTGAAGGTCAGATGGACAGTAGTTAACTCCTCATCAGTACCTCCTGAAGGTCAGATGGACAGTAGTATGCTCAAAGGTCACAAGGAAATATAGTTTTGTGAAAACACAACTTAATAATAACAATGAATGAGTATAAATATACTTTTTCAACTTCAAATGTTTTATCTTTTCTTTGCAAAATGATGAAATGACAACATTAACACGTCTTTCACATTGTTTTTATATTCATCAAATATGACAGTTCAAAGTTATTCCTTTAAAAATCAACAGAAATATGGAATATTTCACATTCATGGTACAACAACAACAACAACAACAACAACAACAAATAATCATGAAAATGACCCGTTAATGTTAGCAGTAGCACTTATACAAAACTTATAGAAAACGTCAACCCTTTTTCCCGAATGTCTCTGTGAGTCTTTATATTCAGATGATGGAACATCACATGGAAGGTGGGTCAGACGGATGGAATCCCAGTACAGTGGAGATATGATTGACAGTTGACAGTTTTCAGGTGGGATTATTCTGACGCTGGTCTTTGATTGGCTGTGGTTACGATTGGCTGTGGTTACGATTGGCTGTGGTTACGATTGGCTGTGGTTACGATTGGCTGTGGTTACGATTGGCTGTGGTTACGATTGGCTGTGGTTACGATTGGCTGTGGTTATGATTGGCTGTGGTTATGATTGGCTGTGGTTACGATTGGCTGTGGTTACGATTGGCTGTGGTTTACGATTGGCTGTGGTTACGATTGGCTGTGGTTACGATTGGCTTTGGTTACGATTGGCTGTGGTTACGATTGGCTGTGGTTACGATTGGCTGTGGTTACGATTGGCTGTGGTTTACGATTGGTTTACCTGCTGGGTAACGTAGTATGGATGTTTTTCTCTAGCAAATAACAACAGACAATAATGATATTAAATGAATGCATAATTATGGTTATCAAATGATAAAATATGAAGGAACGGTCACATTATTTTGGATAGTCCATCTGTAGCTGGCAGCTCCATCAGCCTGACAGTAGGTCTATTTAATACAAGACCAGCCATGGCATCTCCATCAGCCTGACAGTAGGTCTATTTAATACAGGACCAGCCATGGAAGCTCCATCAGCCTGACAGTAGGTCTATTTAATACAGGACCAGCCATGGAAGCTCCATCAGCCTGACAGTAGGTCTATTTAATACAAGACCAGCCATGGCATCTCCATCAGCCTGACAGTAGGTCTATTTAATACAAGACCAGCCATGGCATCTCCATCAGCCTGACAGTAGGTCTATTTAATACAGGACCAGCCATGGAAGCTCCATCAGCCTGACAGTAGGTATATTTAATACAGGACCAGCCATGGAAGCTCCATCAGCCTGACAGTAGGTCTATTTAATACAAGACCAGCCATGGCATCTCCATCAGCCTGACAGTAGGTCTATTTAATACAGGACCAGCCATGGAAGCTCCATCAGCCTGACAGTAGGTCTATTTAATACAGGACCAGCCATGGAAGCTCCATCAGCCTGACAGTAGTTCCCCCAATCTGTCTTACAGCCTCTGCATAGGATACATCATGACTGATTCTATATCTCTGAGCCTCTCTATGCACATGGTGGTCCACCAAATGCTTCACTACAGCATGTCCACCCCTCCCACCCCCTCCTTCTCCCCCAGCCCCCTCTCCCCCGGCCCTCCCTCTCCCCCGGCCCCCATCTCCCCACAGCACTCCCTCTCCCCAGCCCCCTCCCCCCTCTCCCCCAGCCCTCCCTCTCCCCCGGCTCTCCCCCAGCCCTCCCTCTCCCCCGGCACCCATCTCCCCACAGCCCTCCCTCTCCCCCCCCACCCCCTCCTCCCTCTCCCCCTCCCTCCCTCTCCCCAGCCCCCCTCTCCCCCGGCTCTCCCCCAGCCCTCCCTCTCCCCCACCCCTCCTCCCTCTCCCCCTCCCTCCCTCTCCCCCACCCCCTCCCTCCCTCTCCCCCTCCCTCTCCCCCCACTACCCCCTCGCTCTCCCCCCTCCCCCCACCCCACCCCCACAATTCCAGCACTTGACCTTCACATGACTCCCTCATTCACCGTAATCAGGTATCCCTCCACACTCGGCACATATTGTGTTTCCTTTACCGTGAACAGCTACATGTCCCATTCATTAGCATTTAGAACAACGGTGAATGGACTAAATCTCTAACATTGAAAGGAAGCAATCCTCTCTGTACTTTTCCAGGTACAACCTTCTCAAACCTCAGCACCACTGAGAGGCTTTCAGTCCTTTGGCCCTTCTTTCCTACTGATCCACCTTTTGGCCTCAATCACTCTGCCTCCCCGTCACATTTTCTCTACTATCGTCTGTGGATAATGGGACACCAGGGAGGACTCCCCTCCACCTGGCATAAACACCAGGGACATGGCTTTTAATCTGCTTCCCATTAAGCTTCTCCATTTGCAGAATGGAACCACTTAGGGTGGTTCTCCAATAGTACTGCTCCAATAGTGCTGCTCCAATAGTACTGCAGTACTGCTCCAATAGTGCTGCTCCAATAGTACTGCTCCAATAGTACTGCTCCAATAGTGCTGCTCCAATAGTACTGCTCCAATAGTACTGCTCCAATAGTACTGCTCCAATAGTGCTGCTCCAATAGTGCTGCTCCAATAGTACTGCTCCAATAGTACTGCTTCGGGTGGTTCTCCAATAGTGCTGCTCCAATAGTGCTGCTCCAATAGTGCTGCTCCAATAGTGCTGCTCCAATAGTGCTGCTCCAATAGTACTGCTCCAATAGTACTGCTCCAATAGTACTGCTCCAATAGTGCTGCTCCAATAGTGCTGCTCCAATAGTACTGCTTCGGGTGGTTCTCCAATAGTGCTGCTCCAATAGTACTGCTCCAATAGTACTGCTCCAATTGTACTGCTCCAATAGTACTGCTCCAATAGTACTGCTCCAATAGTACTGCTCCAATAGTGCTGCTCAATAGTACTGCTCCAATAGTGCTGCTCCAATAGTACTGCTCCAATAGTACTGCTCCAATAGTACTGCTCCAATAGTACTGCTCCAATAGTACTGCTCCAATAGTGCTGCTCCAATAGTACTGCTCCAATAGTGCTGCTCCAATAGTACTGCTCCAATAGTACTGCTCCAATAGTACTGCTCCAATAGTGCTGCTCCAATAGTGCTGCTCCAATAGTACTGCTCCAATAGTACTGCTCCAATAGTACTGCTCAATAGAACCACTTAGGTGGTTCTCCAATAGTGCTGCTCAATAGTACTGCTCCAATAGTACTGCTTCGGGTGGTTCTCCAATAGTGCTGCTCCAATAGTGCTGCTCCAATAGTACTGTTTCTGTACTCCATTCTAATCCATTCAGTCTATCAGAACATTGTATTTCCATTGAAACTCTCTCCCACAACACCAGATCTCAGGTGAACCACTTCATCATTGTGTTTGGACTGTTGTCTATTGTAACGGTGTTTCCTACTCTTTGTATTTCAACCCAGACGAGGCCTAAAGTCAGTCAGTCTTACTCACGGACACTTGGCAGGGGAGTGGACACCTTCTGCTTTTTTACATGCAGAGGAACACACACAGGACCAAATCTAGTCTGTGTTCCTCCATCCAAAACCATTCTTACAGACAGACAGAGCATCATGTAGAGGAACACACAGGACCAAATCCAGGGCCCGCATCACAAATGGAACACTCTTCCCTATGTAGTGCACTACTTCTATAGGGCTCTGGTCAAAAGTAGTGCACTATTTAGGGAATAGGGTGCCTTTTGGAACACAAATCCTAGTCTCTCCCTCCGCAGCCGGAGTATCTATGGTAACGACACTCCCCGCCAGGCTTTCCCAAATTGTGTCAGAGCTTCCCGTGAAGACACCCCGCTCACTCGGGTCCTGCACTTGCTTATTTCAGAAAAATATAAAAATAATATACGACTCAATATGAGCCCACAATGCAGCAGCTTCTTTTGCTATTAACAATCTCTCTCTCTCTCTCTTTCTCTGTCTCTCTCTGTCTCTCTCTCTCTCTCTGTCTCTCTCTCTCTGTCTCTCTCTCTCTCTGTCTCTCTCTCTGTCTCTCTCTCTCTCTCTCTGTCTCTCTGTCTCTCTCTCTGTCTCTCTCTCTCTCTCTGTCTCTCTCTCTCTCTGTCTCTCTCTCTCTCTGTCTCTCTCTCTCTCTGTCTCTCTCTGTCTCTCTCTCTGTCTCTCTCTCTCTGTCTCTCTCTCTCTCTCTCTCTCTCTCTCTCTCTCTCTCTCTCTCTCTCTCTCTCTGTCTCTCTCTCTCTCTCTCTCTCTCTCTCTGTCTCTCTCTCTCTCTCTGTCTCTCTCTCTCTCTCTCTCTCTCCTTCTCTCTCTCTCTGTGTCTCTCCTTCTCTCTCCCTCTCCTTCTCAATTCAATTCAAGGGCTTTATTGGCATGGGAAACATGTGTTAACATTGCCAAAGCAAGTGAGGTAGATAATATATCAAGTGAATATATAAAGTGAAATAAACAATACAAATTAACAGTAAACATTACACATACAGAAGTTTCAAAACAATAAAGACATTACAAATGTCATATTATATATATATATACAGTGTTTTAACAATGTACAAATGGTTAAAGGACACAAGATAAAATAAATAAGCATAAATATGGGTTGTATTTACAATGGTGTTTGTTCTTCACTGGTTGACCTTTTCTTGTGGCAACAGGTCACAAATCTTGCTGCTGTGATGTCACACTGTGGTATTTCACCCAGTAGATATGGGAGTTTATCAAAATTGGATTTGTTTTCGAATTCTTTGTGGATCTGTGCAATCTGAGGGAAATATGTCTCTCTAATATGGTCATACATTGGGCAGGAGGTTAGGAAGTGCAGCTCAGTTTCCACCTCATTTTGTGGGCAGTGAGCACATAGCCTGTCTTCTCTTGAGAGCCATGTCTGCCTACGGCGGCCTTTCTCAATAGCAAGGCTATGCTCACTGAGTCTGTACATAGTCACTCTCTCTCTCTCTGTCAATTAAATTAAATTAAATTCAATTAAATTCAAGGGCTTTATTGGCATGGGAAACATGTGTTTCCACAGACAACACTGCTACTCCTACTGCTCTCTCTTCGTCTGCCCACGTGTTCTCGCACACCCCGAGAGCTTCTGGTCAGCGGGGTGGTGGCACCGGGATCCTCATCTCTCCCAAGTGGTCATTCTCTCTTTCTCCCCTTACCCATCTGTCTATCGCCTCCTTTGAATTCCATGCTGTCACAGTTACCAGCCCTTTCAAGCTTAACATCCTTATCATTTATCGCCCTCCAGGTTCCCTCGGAGAGTTCATCAATGAGCTTGATGCCTTGATAAGCTCCTTTCCTGAGGACGGCTCACCTCTCACAGTTCTGGGCGACTTTAACCTCCCCACGCCTACCTTTGACTCATTCCTCTCTGCCTCCTTCTTTCCACTCCTCTCCTCTTTTGACCTCACCCTCTCACCTTCCCCCTACTCACAAGGCAGGAAATACGCTCGACCTCATCTTTACTAGATGCTGTTCTTCCACTAACCTCGTTGCAACTCCCCTCCAAGTCTCCGACCACTACCTTGTATCCTTTTCCCTCTCGCTCTCATCCAACACTTCCCACACTGCCCCTACTCGGATGGTATCGCGCCGTCCCAACCTTCGCTCTCTCTCCCCTTCTCTCTCCTCTTCCATCCTATCATCTCTTCCCTCTGCTCAAACCTTCTCCAACCTATCTCCTGATTCTGCCTCCTCAACCCTCCTCTCCTCCCTTTCTGCATCCTTTGACTCTCTATGTCCCCTATCCTCCAGGCCGGCTCGGTCCTCCCCTCCCGCTCCGTGGCTCGACGACTCATTGCGAGCTCACAGAACAGGGCTCCGGGCAGCCGAGCGGAAATGGAGGAAAACTCGCCTCCCTGCGGACCTGACATCCTTTCACTCCCTCCTCTCTACATTTTCCTCTTCTCTCTCTGCTGCTAAAGCCACTTTCTACCACTCTAAATTCCAAGCATCTGCCTCTAACCCTAGGAAGCTCTTTGCAACCTTCTCCTCCCTCCTGAATCCTCCTCCCCCTCCCCCTCCTCCCTCTCTGCAGATGACTTCGTCAACCATTTTGAAAAGAAGGTCGACGACATCCGATCCTCGTTTGCTAAGTCAAACGACACCGCTGGTTCTGCTCACACTGCCCTACCCTGTGCTCTGACCTCTTTCTCCCTCTCTCTCCAGATGAAATCTCGCGTCTTGTGACGGCCGGCCGCCCTACAACCTGCCCGCTTGACCCTATCCCCTCCTCTCTTCTCCAGACCATTTCCGGAGACCTCCTCCCTTACCTCACCTCGCTCATCAACTCATCCCTGACCGCTGGCTACGTCCCTTCCGTCTTCAAGAGAGCGAGAGTTGCACCCCTTCTGAAAAAACCTACACTCGATCCCTCCGATGTCAACAACTACAGACCAGTATCCCTTCTTTCTTTTCTCTCCAAAACTCTTGAACGTGCCGTCCTTGGCCAGCTCTCCCGCTATCTCTCTCAGAATGACCTTCTTGATCCAAATCAGTCAGGTTTCAAGACTAGTCATTCAACTGAGACTGCTCTTCTCTGTATCACGGAGCGCTCCGCACTGCTAAAGCTAACTCTCTCTCTTCTGCTCTCATCCTTCTAGACCTATCGGCTGCCTTCGATACTGTGAACCATCAGATCCTCCTCTCCACCCTCTCCGAGTTGGGCATCTCCGGCGCGGCCCACGCTTGGATTGCGTCCTACCTGACAGGTCGCTCCTACCAGGTGGCGTGGCGAGAATCCGTCTCCACACCACGTGCTCTCACCACTGGTGTCCCCCAGGGCTCTGTTCTAGGCCCTCTCCTATTCTCGCTATACACCAAGTCACTTGGCTCTGTCATAACCTCACATGGTCTCTCCTATCATTGCTATGCAGACGACACACAATTAATCTTCTCCTTTCCCCTTCTGATGACCAGGTGGCGAATCGCATCTCTGCATGTCTGGCAGACATATCCGTGTGGATGACGGATCACCACCTCAAGCTGAACCTCGGCAAGACGGAGCTGCTCTTCCTCCCGGGGAAGGACTGCCCGTTCCATGATCTCGCCATCACGGTTGACAACTCCATTGTGTCCTCCTCCCAGAGCGCTATGAACCTTGGCGTGATCCTGGACAACACCCTGTCGTTCTCAACTAACATCAAGGCGGTGGCCCGTTCCTGTAGGTTCATGCTCTACAACATCCGCAGAGTACGACCCTGCCTCACACAGGAAGCGGCGCAGGTCCTAATCCAGGCACTTGTCATCTCCCGTCTGGATTACTGCAACTCGCTGTTGGCTGGGCTCCCTGCCTGTGCCATTAAACCCCTACAACTCATCCAGAACGCCGCAGCCCGTCTGGTGTTCAACCTTCCCAAGTTCTCTCACGTCACCCCGCTCCTCCGCTCCCTCCACTGGCTTCCAGTTGAAGCTCGCATCCGCTACAAGACCATGGTGCTTGCCTACGGAGCTGTGAGGGGAACGGCACCTCAGTACCTCCAGGCTCTGATCAGGCCCTACACCCAAACAAGGGCACTGCGTTCATCCACCTCTGGCCTGCTCGCCTCCCTACCACTGAGGAAGTACAGTTCCCGCTCAGCCCAGTCAAAACTGTTCGCTGCTCTGGCCCCCCAATGGTGGAACAAACTCCCTCACGACGCCAGGACAGCGGAGTCAATCACCACCTTCCGGAGACACCTGAAACCCCACCTCTTTAAGGAATACCTAGGATAGGATAAAGTAATCCCTCTCACCCCCTCCCCTGAAAAGATTTAGATGCACTACTGTTCCACTGGAGGTCATAAGGTGAATGCACCAATTTGTAAGTCGCTCTGGATAAGAGCGTCTGCTAAATGACTTAAATGTAAATGTAAATGTAATGTGTTAACATTGCCAAAGCAAGTGAGGTAGATAATATATAAAGTGAATATATAAAGTGAAATAAACAATACAAATTAACAGTCTCTCTCTCTCTTTCACTCTCTCTCTGTCTCTCTCTCTGTCTCTCTCTGTCTCTCTCTCTCTGTCTCTCTCTCTGTCTCTCTCTCTGTCTCTCTCTCTCTGTCTCTCTCTCTCTCTCTCTCTCTCTCTCTCTCTCTCTCTCTCTCTCTCTCTCTCTCTCTCTCTCTGTCTCTCTCTCTCTCTGTCTCTCTCTCTCTCTGTCTCTCTCTCTCTATCTATCTGCCTCTCTGTCTCTCTCTCTCTCTGTCTCTCTCTCTCTCTCTCTCTGTCTCTCTCTGTCTCTCTCTCTCTGTCTCTCTCTCTGTCTCTCTGTCTCTCTGTCTCTCTCTCTCTCTGTCTCTCTCTCTCTATCTATCTGCCTCTCTGTCTCTCTCTCTCTCTGTCTCTCTCTCTCTCTCTCTCTGTCTCTCTCTGTCTCTCTCTCTGTCTCTCTCTCTCTCTCTCTCTCTCTATATCTGTCTGTCTGTCTGTCTGTCTGTCTGTCTGTCTGTCTGTCTGTCTGTCTGTCTGTCTGTCTGTCTGTCTGTCTCTCTGTCTCTCTGTCTCTCTGTCTCTCCATTTAATTCCATTCAGTTCAATTTGCTTTACTCGCATGACGTAACAATGTACATATTACCAAAGCTTACTTTGGATATTTACAATATGAAAATAATATGAATCAAAATTCAGTAACAGTAACAACAATAACCAAGGGTCTAAATAACCGTACATTTAACTATAACAATAAGCATACAGTAGAGGACATGGGCAGGCTGATTGGTCTGTCAGACACTGTCCCTCATCTTATGACAGGCAGCAATGTAGTGCGCTGCCAACCCACAGCTCTCTGCGTCCTCCCCCAACAGGACGGGTAGCCTACTCTCATCAGAGAGGTCTTTGAAACCTTGAATAAGTGTTTTGAAACCTTGAATGCCTGTACTTTGTCAAGGTTTTTCTAAGGTTTTGATCAGTAACCATGGTCAAATATTTAGCCACAGTGTGCTGTTGATTTAGGGCCAGATAGCACAGCATTTTGCTTTGTGTTTGTACTTGTGTTTCCCCATAGGTAATGTAGTTTTGTTTTGACTGTGTTGTATTTTGTTTTATTCTGATTGATTGGATGTTCTGGTCCTGAGGCTTCAGTGTGTTAGTAGAACAGGTTAGTGAACTCAGCCCCAGGACCAGCTGGATGAGGGGACTGAGGCTTCAGTGTGTTAGTAGAACAGGTTTGTGAACTCAGCCCCAGGACCAGCTGGATGAGGGGACTGAGGCTTCAGTGTGTTAGTAGAACAGGTTAGTGAACTCAGCCCCAGGACCAGCTGGATGAGGGGACTGAGGCTTCAGTGTGTTAGTAGAACAGGTTAGTGAACTCAGCCCCAGGACCAGCTGGATGAGGGGACTGAGGCTTCAGTGTGTTAGTAGAACAGGTTAGTGAACTCAGCCCCAGGACCAGCTGGATGAGGGGACTGAGGCTTCAGTGTGTTAGTAGAACAGGTTAGTGAACTCAGCCCCAGGACCAGCTGGATGAGGGGACTGAGGCTTCAGTGTGTTAGTAGAACAGGTTTGTGAACTCAGCCCCAGGACCAGCTGGATGAGGGGACTGAGGCTTCAGTGTGTTAGTAGAACAGGTTAGTGAACTCAGCCCCAGGACCAGCTGGATGAGGGGACTGAGGCTTCAGTGTGTTAGTAGAACAGGTTTGTGAACTCAGCCCCAGGACCAGCTGGATGAGGGGACTGAGGCTTCAGTGTGTTAGTAGAACAGGTTAGTGAACTCAGCCCCAGGACCAGCTGGATGAGGGGACTGAGGATTCAGTGTGTTAGTAGAACAGGTTTGTGAACTCAGCCCCAGGACAAGCTGGATGAGGGGACTGAGGCTTCAGTGTGTTAGTAGAACAGGTTAGTGAACTCAGGACCAACTGGATGAGGGGACTGAGGCTTCAGTGTGTTAGTAGAACAGGTTAGTGAACTCAGCCCCCGGACCAGCTGGATGAGGGGACTGAGGCTTCAGTGTGTTAGTAGAACAGGTTAGTGAACTCAGCCCCAGGACCAGCTGGATGAGGGGACTGAGGCTTCAGTGTGTTAGTAGAACAGGTTAGTGAACTCAGGACCAGCTGGATGAGGGGACTGAGGCTTCAGTGTGTTAGTAGAACAGGTTAGTGAACTCAGCCCCAGGACCAGCTGGATGAGGGTACTGAGGCTTCAGTGTGTTAGTAGAACAGGTTAGTGAACTCAGGACCAACTGGATGAGGGGACTGAGGCTTCAGTGTGTTAGTAGAACAGGTTAGTGAACTCAGCCCCAGGACCAGCTGGATGAGGGGACTGAGGCTTCAGTGTGTTAGTAGAACAGGTTTGTGAACTCAGGACCAGCTGGATGAGGGGACTGAGGCTTCAGTGTGTTAGTAGAACAGGTTTGTGAACTCAGCCCCAGGACCAGCTGGATGAGGGGACTGAGGCTTCAGTGTGTTAGTAGAACAGGTTAGTGAACTCAGCCCCAGGACCAGCTGGATGAGAGGACTGAGGCTTCAGTGTGTTAGTAGAACATGTTTGTGAACTCAGGACCAGCTGGATGAGGGGACTGAGGCTTCAGTGTGTTAGTAGAACAGGTTTGTGAAGTCAGGACCAGCTGGATGAGAGGACTGAGGCTTCAGTGTGTTAGTAGAACAGGTTTGTGAACTCAGGACCAGCTGGATGAGGGGACTGAGGCTTCAGTGTGTTAGTAGAACAGGTTTGTGAAGTCAGGACCAGCTGGATGAGAGGACTGAGGCTTCAGTGTGTTAGTAGAACAGGTTTGTGAACTCAGGACCAGCTGGATGAGGGGACTGAGGCTTCAGTGTGTTAGTAGAACAGGTTAGTGAACTCAGGACCAGCTGGATGAGGGGACTGAGGCTTCAGTGTGTTAGTAGAACAGGTTTGTGAAGTCAGGACCAGCTGGATGAGGGGACTGAGGCTCCAGTGTGTTAGTAGAACAGGTTTGTGAACTCAGGACCAGCTGGATGAGGGGACTGAGGCTTCAGTGTGTTAGTAGAACAGGTTAGTGAACTCAGGACCAGCTGGATGAGGGGACTCTTTTCTTTGCTCAGCACTTGGCATTGCAGGGCTTGGTAATGATATGAGAGGGGGGTCACTGTATGTTTCCAAAACTGAATTGCTCTTTTTTGAGTTTTTATTATTAGTGGTTATTGGCCTAATTCTGCCCTGCATGCATTGTTTGTAGTTTTCCTCTGGACATGTAGGAGAATCCTACAGAACTCTGCATGCAGGGTTTCAATGGGGTGTTTGTCCCATTTGATGAAATCTTGTTTTTCAAGTGGACCCCACACCTCGCTGCCATAAAGTGCAATTGGTTCAATGACACATTCAATTAGTTTTAGCCACATTTGTATAGGTATTTCAAAGGTATTATTTGAATTAGTTTTTTAATGGCGTAGAATGCCCTGTGTGCTTTCTCTCTCAGTTCATTCACTGCCTCATTAAGGTGTCCAGTTGAGCTTATTTTTAAACCTCAGTAATTGTAGTTGTAGTAATTGTAGTGCAGTACTCTCAGTAATTGTATTTAAACCTCAGTAATTGTAGTGTGTACAGTACATATTTAAACCTCAGTAATTGTAGTGTGTACAGTACTCTATATATTTAAACCTCAGTAATTGTAGTGTGTACAGTACTCTATATATTTAAACCTCAGTAATTGTAGTGTGTGCAGTATTCTCCTCAGTAATTTTGTGTGCAGTACTCATATTTTTCTACCAATTGAGAACTTTGGTCTAATTCCCTGAGATCTGGATATTCTCTGGAAAATCAGTATTTTAGTCTTTTTGGGGTTTACTGCCAGGGCTCAGGTCTGGCAGTACTGCTCTAGCAGGTCCAGGGTCTGCTGTAGGCCAGGGCCCAGGTCTGACAGTACTGCTCTAGCAGGTCCAGGCTCTGCTGTAGGCCATGTGCTGTGGGGGTTTACTACCAGGGCCCAGGTCTGGCAGTACTGCTCTAGCAGGTCCAGGCTCTGCTGTAGGCCATGTGCTGTGGGGGTTTACTGCCAGGTCCCAGGTCTGGCAGTACTGCTCTAGCAGGTCCAGGCTCTGCTGTAGGCCATGTGCTGTGGGGGTTTACTGCCAGGGCCCAGGTCTGGCAGTACTGCTCTAGCAGGTCCAGGCTCTGCTGTAGGCCATGTGCTGTGGGGGTTTACTACCAGGGCCCAGGTCTGGCAGTACTGCTGTAGGCCATGTGCTGTGGGGGTTTACTGGCAGTACTGCTCTAGCAGGTCCAGGCTCTGCTGTAGGCCAGGTGCTGTGTGGGTGTTTACTGCCAGGTCCCAGGTCTGACAGTACTGCTCTAGCAGGTCCAGGCTCTGCTGTAGGCCATGTGCTGTGGGGGTTTACTGCCAGGGCCCAGGTCTGGCAGTACTGTTCTAGCAGGTCCAGGCTCTGCTGTAGGCCATGTGCTGTGGGGGTTTACTGCCAGGTCCCAGGTCTGGCAGTACTGCTCTAGCAGGTCCAGGCTCTGCTGTAGGCCATGTGCTGTGGGGGTTTACTGCCAGGGCCCAGGTCTGGCAGTACTGCTCTAGCAGGTCCAGGCTCTGCTGTAGGCCATGTGCTGTGGGGGTTTACTGCCAGGGCCCAGGTCTGGCAGTACTGCTCTAGCAGGTCCAGGCTCTGCTGTAGGCCATGTGCTGTGGGGGTTTACTGCCAGGGCCCAGGTCTGGCAGTACTGCTCTAGCAGGTCCAGGCTCTGCTGTAGGCCATGTGCTGTGGGGGTTTACTGCCAGGGTCCAGGTCTGGCAGTACTGCTCTAGCAGGTCCAGGCTCTGCTGTAGGCCATGTGCTGTGGGGGTTTACTGCCAGGGTCCAGGTCTGGCAGTACTGCTCTAGCAGGTCCAGGCTCTGCTGTAGGCCATGTGCTGTGGGGGTTTACTGCCAGGTCCCAGGTCTGGCAGTACTGCTCTAGCAGGTCCAGGCTCTGCTGTCGGCCAGGTGCTGTGGGTGACAGCAGGCATAGGTCGTAAGTTAGTCCTGTATGCCAAATAGAATCAACTGCTATTTGGAAGTCGATAAAGCAAGCGCATATTTTGGTATTATTTTGGTGGACATGTTTATCTATCAGGGTGTAAATATAATCAGTCGTGTGATGTTTTGGTATTATTTTGGTGTAAATATGATCAGTCGTGTGATGTTTTGGTATAAATCCAATGTGGCTTTTACTCAAGACATTGGGCTTATTAAGGAAGTTTAGAACTCTTACATTTATAATCCTACAGAAAACCTTCCCCAGGTTACTGTTCACACAAATGCCTCTGTAATTGTTAGGGTCACATTTGTCTCCGTTTTTAAAGATTGGGGTTATGAGTCCTTGATTCCAGATGTCAGGGAAATAACCTACACTCATGATCAAATTAAACTGTTTTAATATAGCCAATTGAGATGCTGCACTAGTGAGTTTGAGCATCTCATTTAGGATGCCATCAGGTCTGCATGCCTTTTTACATTTGAGGGCCTGAAGTTTTTTATAGAGCTCCTGGTCAGTAATAGTTTAGTTTCTTATAGAGCTCCTGGTCAGTAATAGTTTAGTTTCTTATAGAGCTCCTGGTCAGTAATAGTTTAGTTTCTTATAGAGCTCCTGGTCAGTAATAGTTTAGTTTCTTATAGAGCTCCTGGTCAGTAATAGTTTAGTTTCTTATAGAGCTCCTGGTCAGTAATAGTTTAGTTTCTTATAGAGCTCTGGTCAGTAATAGTTTAGTTTCTTATAGAGCTCCTGGTCAGTAATAGTTTAGTTTCTTATAGAGCTCCTGGTCAGTAATAGTTTAGTTTCAGTAATAGTTTAGTTTCTTATAGAGCTCCTGGTCAGTAATAGTTTAGTTTCTTATAGAGCTCCTGGTCAGTAATTGTCCAGTGGATTTTGATTGTCCTTTAGAGTAGCTTCTTTCTAATCCATTCAACTTTTCATGAATTTGGCGTTGTTCTGCGTTTGTGTCAATTTGAATGGTGTATGTAGAGTGTTTTTTAAAATGGGTTCTCCATATGTCACCATTTCGCTAATTCCTCTCGTTTCGATTGGTTTTTCCCCCACAATTTTTCCAGAAGTAGTTTGTGTTCATGGACTCCTCAATTAGTGTCAGCTGCTTGCTGTTTGTTTGGTTCTGACTTTATAGAGTTTAAGACATTTGTTTGGTTCTGTGCTTTAGTGTTTTACGGTTATAGAGTTTTAAAGCTCTGTGCATGGTTCAGTGTTACGTTTATAGAGTTTTAAAGCCTCACAGTAATGAAGGCGTAATTCACCATTATTTGGGTCTCTGTGCTTTATGGTTCTGAGTGTTACGTTTATAGAGTTTTAAAGCCTCACAGTAATGAAGGCGTAATTCACCATTATTTGGGTCTCTGTGCTTTATGGTTCTGAGTGTTACGTTTATAGAGTTTTAAAGCCTCACAGTAATGAAGGCGTAATTCACCATTATTCAGGTCTCTGTGCTTTATGGTTCTGAGTGTTACGGTTATAGAGTTTTAAAGCCTCACAGTAATGAAGGCGTAATTCACCATTATTCAGGTCTCTGTGCTTTGAGTTGGAAAGTGTTCTTAGTTTGTTTCTTATAATTTTACAATCTGCATCAAATCATTTGTCATCTGTGGTCTTTTTTGTTTAGTTTTTTAGCAATTTCAATTGTGCTTCATTTCCTATTGGCCTGAATATATAGTTGATGTTTTGTACTGCCAGCTTGATGCCTTCTTCACTGTGAGTGAATGTGGTCTCCTGAAAGTTATCTAAGAGTGTTTGGATATTTTGGTTCCAGGTTGCTTTCTGGTTTTCTTCTGTGCTGTTTTGGGCCCATCTGTATGAATGTCTGATGTGGTACAGCTGTGAATGTCTGGTTGTTTCCATGTCTGTTCTTTTGAGGAACAACGTAATTTGGCAGTGATCCGACAGAGGTGTTTGTGGCTTGACAGTGATTGAGCTGAGAGAGAAAGGGTCAATGCTTGTAATCATGTAGTCTACTGTGCTGTGGCCAAGAGGTGAGCAATAGGTGAATCTCCCCAAAGAGCCCCCCCCCCCCCCCCCGTAACCTACCATTGACAACGTACAGACACAGGCTTCCACAGAGCTGCAATAGATCCCTTCTGTTGTTGTTGATGGTGCTGTTGTTTCTATGGGGGAGATGAAGACAGTTAGAGACAGTATGGCCTGTAATGAAGCTGTCCCCTCATGTGGTCTGTCACTGTTGTTTCTATGGGGGAGACGAAGACAGTTAGAGACAGTATGGCCTGTAATGAAGCTGTCCCCTCGTGTGGTCTGTCACTGTTGTTTCTAGGTAGTGTTCCTGTGAACACATTTGTGGTCCCCTACAGATGAGCCATTTCCCTGGAATGAAGCTGTCCCCTCATCTTCTGTCACTGGTTTCTATGGGGAGAGATCTCAGTTAGAGAATATGGCCTGTAATGAAGCTGTCCCCTCGTGTGGTCGTTAGATCATAGTGTTCCTGTGAACACATTTTTGTCCCCACAGATGAGCAGTTTGAAGTAATATCCTTAGAAATGTCACATATTTTTCTGTCAGTACAAATAATTTTTTTCAGGGACATTTGAAGATCAATTAGATAGTTGGGATTTGATTCTGTAGCCTGTACCAAATGAAACCTCATATTTTTCTGTCAGTACAAATAATTTTTGCAGTTTTAACCAAATGTGACATTTGCCCATTTTGAGGGGATCAATGATAGATGTTGTAGTTGATGAATCCTCCAGAGTCTCTGACCTCTCTGTAGCCTGTACCAAATGATGAATCCTCCAGAGTCTCTACAGTGACCTCTCTGTAGCCTGTACCAAATGATGAATCCTCCAGAGTCTCTACAGTGACCTCTCTGTAGCCTGTACCCAATGATGAATCCTCCAGAGTCTCTACAGTGACCTCTCTGTAACCTGTAAAATGATGGATCCTCCAGAGTGACTCTACAGTGACCTCTCTGTAGCCTGTACCAAATGATGAATCCTCCAGAGTGACCTCTCTGTAGCCTGTGGGAGTGACCTCTCTGTAGCCTGTACAGTGACCTCTCTGTATGATGAATCCTCCAGAGTCTCTCTGTACAGTGACCTCTCTGTAGCCTGTACCAAATGATGAATCCTCCAGAGTCTCTACAGTGACCTCTCTGTAGCCTGTACCAAATGATGAATCCTCCAGAGTCTCTACAGTGACCTCTCTGTAGCCTGTGGGACAGTGACCTCTCTGTAAATGATGAATCCTCCAGAGTCTCTCTGTAGCCTGTGGGACAGTGACCTCTCTGTAGCCTGTGGGACAGTGACAAATGATGAATCCTCCAGACAGTCCTCTACAGTGACCTCTCTGTAGCCTGTGGGACAGTGACAAATGATGAATGACCTCTCAGCCTGTGGGAGTCCTCTCTGTGGGACAGTGACCTCTCTGTAGCCTGTACAGTGACCTCTGATGAATGGGACAGTGACCTCTCTGTAGCCTGTGGGACAGTGACCTCTCTGTAGCCTGTGGGACAGTGAATCCTCCAGAGTCTGTGGGACAGTGACCTCTCTGTAGCCTGTGGCACAGTGATGAAGTGACCTCTCTGTAGCCTGTACAGTGACCTCTCTGTAGCCTGTGGGAAAGACCTGACCTCTCTGTAGCCTGTGGGACAGTGACCTCTCTGTACAGTGACCTCTGTAGCCTGTGGCACAATGATGACCTCTCTGTAGCCTGTGGGACAGTGACCTCTCTGTAGCCTGTGGGACAGTGACCTCTCTGTAGTGACCCTCTGTAGCCTGTGGACAGTGACCTCTCTGTAAATGATGAATCCTGTAGCCTGTAGCCTCTCTGTAGCCTGTGGGAATGATGAATCTCTGTCTCTACAGTGACCTCTCTGTAGCCTGTGACAGTGACCTCTCTGTAGCCTGTGGACAGTGACCTCTCTGTGGCCTGTGGGACAGTGACCTCTCTGTAGCCTGTGGACAGTGACCTCTCCAGTAGTCTGTGGGACAGTGACCTCTCTGTAGCCTGTGGGAATGTGACCTCTCTGAGTCTGTGGGACAGTGACCTCTCTGTAGCCTGTGGGACAGTGACCTCTGAGCCTGTGGGACAGTGACCTCTCTGTAGCCTGTGGGACAGTGACCTCTCTGCCTGTGGAATCCTCCAGCTCTGTAGCCTGGGACCCTCTCTGTACAGTGACCTCTCTGTAGCCTGTGGGACAGTGACCTCTCTGTAGCCTGTGGGACAAATGATGAATCCTCCAGCCTGTGGGACAGTGACCTCTCTGTAGCCTGTGGGACAGTGACCTCTCTGTAGCCTGTGGGACAGTGACCTCTCTGTAGCCTGTGGGACAGTGACCTCTCTGTAGCCTGTGGGACAGTGATCTCTGTGGGACAGTAGTGACTCTCTGTACCAAATGATGACCTCCTGAGCCTGGGGACAGTGACCTCTCTGTAGCCTGTGGGACAGTGACCTCTCTGTAGCCTGTGGGACCAGTGACCTCTCTGTAGCCTGTACCAAATGATGAATCCTCCTGAGCCTGTGGGACAGTGACCTCTCTGTAGCCTGTGATGAATCCTCCAGGACAGTGACCTCTCTGTAGCCTGTGGGACAGTGACCTCTCTGTAGCTGTACAGTGACCTCTGTAGCCTGTACCAAATGATGAATCTCTGTAGCCTGTGACAGTGACCTCTCTGTAGCCTGTGGGACACAGTGGGACAGTGACCTCTCTGTAGCCTGTACCAAATGATGAATCCTCTCTGTAGTCTGTACAGTGACCTCTCTGTAGCCTGTACCAAATGGGATGAATCCTCCAGAGTCTCTAGTGACCTCTCTGTAGCCTGTGGGACAGTGACCTCTCTGTAGCCTGTGGGACAGTGACCTCTCTGTAGCCAGGACCAAATGGCCTCCTCCAGAGTCTCTACAGTGACCTCTCTGTAGCCTGTGGGACAGTGACCTCTCTGCAGCCTGTGGGACAGTGACCTCTCTGTAGCCTGTGGGACAGTGACCTCTCTGTAGCCTGTGGGACAGTGACCTCTCTGTAGCCTGTGGGACAGTGACCTCTCTGTGTGGACAGTGACCTCTCTGTAGCCTGTGGGACCAAATGATTCTGTGGCCTGTGGGACACCTCTCTGTAGCCTGTGGGACAGTGACCTCTCTGTAGCCTGTGGGACAGTGACCTCTCTGTGGGACAGTGACCTCTCTGTAGCCTGTGGCACAGTGACCTCTCTGTAGCCTGTGGGACAGTGACTCTCTGTGGGACAGTGATCTCTCTGTAGCCTGTGGCACAGTGACTCTCTGTAGTGGGACAGTGACCTCTCTGTAACCTGTGGGACAGTGACCTCTCTGTAGCCTGTGGGACAGTGACCTCTGTAGCCTGTGGGACAGTGACCTCTCTGTAGCCTGTGGGACAGTGACCTCTCTGTAGCCTGTGGACAGTGCCTCTGTAGCCTGTGGGACAGTGACCTCTCTATGGCCTGTGGGACAGTGTAGCCTGTGGGACAGTGACCTCTCTGTGGCCTGTGGGACAGTGACCTCTCTGTAGCCTGTGGGACAGTGACCTCTCTGTAGCCTGTGGGACAGTGACCTCTCTGTAGCCTGTGGGACAGTGACCTCTCTGTAGCCTGTGGGACAGTGACCTCTCTGTAGCCTGTGGGACAGTGACCTCTCTGTAGCCTGTGGGACAGTGACCTCTCTGTAGCCTGTGGGACAGTGACCTCTCTGTACAGTGACCTCTCTGTAGCCTGTGGGACACAGCCTGACCTCTCTGTGCCTGTGGGACAGTGACCTCTCTGTAGCCTGTGGGACAGTGACCTCTCTGTAGCCTGTGGGACAGTGACCTCTCTGTAGCCTGTGGGACAGTGACCTCTCTGTAGCCTGTGGGACAGTGACCTCTCTGTGCCTGTGGGACAGTGACCTCTCTGTAGCCTGTGGGACAGTGACCTCTCTGTAGCCTGTGGGACAGTGACCTCTCTCCAGCCTGTACAGCCTGTGGGACAGTGACCTCTGTAGCCTGTAGCCTCCTCTCTACAGTGACCTGGGGACAGTGACCTCTCTGTAGCCTGTGGGACAGTGACCTCTCTGTACCTGTGGCACAGGACCCTCTCTGTGGGACAGTGACCTCTCTGTGTAGCCTCTCTGTAGCCTGGGACAGTGACTCTCTCTCTGTAGCCTGTAAAGTGACTCCTCTGTGGACTCTGACAGTGACTCTCTGTAGCCTGTGGGACAGTCCTCCACCTCTCTGTAGCCTGTGGGACAGTGACCTCTCTGTAGCCTGTGGGACAGTGACCTCTCTGTAGCCTGTGGGACAGTGACCTCTCTGCAGCCTGTGGGACAGTGACCTCTCTGGTACAGTGACTGTGGGACAGTGACCTCTCTGTACAGTGACCTCTCTGTAGCCTGTGGGACAGTGACCTCTCTGTAGCCTGTGGGACAGTGACCTCTCTGTAGCCTGTGGGACAGTGACCTCTCTGTAGCCTGTGGAATCCTCCAGACAGTGACCTCTCTGTAGCCTGTGGGACAGTGACCTCAGGTCTCTACAGTGACTCTCTGTAGCCTGTGGGACCAAATGAACCTGTCTCTACAGTGACCTCTCTGTAGCCTGTGGGACAGTGACCTCTCTGTAGCCTGTGGACAGTGACCCTCTGATGACCTCTCTGTAGCCTGTGGGACAGTGACCTCTCTGTAGCCTGTGGGACAGTGACCTCTCTGTAGCCTGTGGGACAGTGACCTCTCTGTAGCCTGTGGGACAGTGACCTCTCTGTAACTCTACAGTGACCTCTCTGTAACCTGTGGGACAGTGACCTCTCTGTAGTCTCTACAGTGATCTCTCTGTAGCCTGTGGGACAGTGACCTCTCTGTAGCCTGTGGGACAGTGACCTCTCTGTAGCCTGTGGGACAGTGACCTCTCTGTAGCCTGTGGGGCAGTGACCTCTCTGTAGCCTGTGGGACAGTGACCTCTCTGTAACCTGTGGGACAGTGACCTCTCTGTAGCCTGTGAGACAGTGACGGCACAGTGACATCTCTGTAACCTGTGGGGCTGTGACCTCTCTGTAACCTGTGGGACAGTGACCTCTCTGTAGCCTGTGGGACAGTGACCTCTCTGTAGCCTGTGGGACAGTGACGGCACAGTGACCTCTCTGTAGCCTGTGGGACAGTGACCTCTCTGTAGCCTGTGGGACAGTGACCTCTCTGTAGCCTGTGGGACAGTGACCTCTCTGTAACCTGTGGGACAGTGACAGCACAGTGACCTCTCTGTAACCTGTGGGACAGTGACCTCTGTAACCTGTGGGACAGTGACCTCTCTGTAGCCTGATGGCACAGTGACCTCTCTGTAGCCTGTGGGGCAGTGACCTCTCTGTAACCTGTGGGGACAGTGACCTCTCTGTAGCCTGTGGGACAGTGACCTCTCTGTAACCTGTGGGACAGTGACCTCTCTGTAGCCTGTGGGACGGCACAGTGACATCTCTGTAACCTGTGGGGCATGATGACCTCCAGTGACAGTGACTCTGTAGCCTGTGGGACAGTGACCTCTCTGTAGCCTGTGGGACACAGTGACCTCTCTGTAACCTGTGGGACAGTGACCTCTCTGTAGCCTGTGGGACAGTGACCTCTCTGTAGCCTGTGGGACAGTGACCTCTCTGTAGCCTGTGGGGCAGTGACCTCTCTCAGTGACCTCTCTGTAGCCTGTGGGACAGTGACCTCTCTGTAGCCTGTGGGACAGTGACCTCTCTGTAGCCTGTGGGACAGTGACCTCTCTGTAGCCTGTGGGACAGTGACCTCTCTGTAGCCTGTGGGACAGTGACTCTCATAGCCTGTGGCACAGTGAATCCTGCAGCCTGTGGGACAGTGACCTCTCTGTAGCCTGTGGGACAGTGACCTCTCTGCAGCCTGTGGGACAGTGACCTCTCTGTAGCCTGTGGACAGTGACCTCTCTGTAGCCTGTGGGACAGTGACCTCTCTGTAGCCTGTGGGACAGTGACCTCTCTGTAGCCTCCTCCAGTGGGACAGTGACCTCTCTGTAGCCTGTGGGACAGTGACCTCTCTGTAGCCTGTGGGACAGTGACCTCTCTGTAGCCTGTGGGACAGTGACCTCTCTGTAGCCTGTGGGACAGTGACCTCTCTGTAGCCTGTGGGACAGTGACCTCCTCTGTAGCCTGTGGGTGGACCTCTCTGCAGCCTGTGACCTCTCTGTAGCCAGTGACCTCTCTGTAACCTGTGGACAGTGACCTCTCTGTAGCCTGTGGGACAGTGACCTCTCTGTAGCCTGTGGGACAGTGACCTCTCTGTAGCCTGTGGGACAGTGACCTCTCTGTAACCTGTGGGACAGTGACCTCTCTGTGGCCTGTGGGACAGAGCCTGTGGGACAGTGACCTCTCTGTAGCCTGTGGGACAGTGACCTCTCTGTAACCTGTGGGACAGTGAACTCTCTGTAGCCTGTGGGGCAGTGACCCCTCTGTAGCCTGTGGGACAGTGACCTCTCTGTAGCCTGTAGGACAGTGACCTCTCTGTAGCCTGTGGGACAGTGACCTCTCTGTAGCCTGTGGGACAGTGACCTCTCTGTAGCCTGTGGGACAGTGGCAGTAGCCTGTGGGACAGTCTCTGTAACCTGTGGGACAGTGACCTCTCTGTAACCTGTGGGACAGTGACCTCTCTGTAGCCTGTGGGACAGTGACCTCTCTGTAGCCTGTGGGACAGTGACCTCTCTGTAACCTGTGGGACAGTGACCTCTCTGTAGCCTGTGGGACAGTGACCTCTCTGTAGCCTGTGGGACAGTGACCTCTCTGTAACCTGTGGGACAGTGACCTCTCTGTAGCCTGTGGGACAGTGACCTCTGTAGCCTGTGGGGGGCTGTGACCTCTCTGTAGCCTGTGGGACAGTGACCTCTCTGTAACCTGTGGGACAGTGACCTCTCTGTAGCCTGTGGCACAGTGATCTCTCTGTAGCCTGTGGGACAGTGACCTCTCTGTAACCTGTGGGGCTGTGACCTCTCTGTAACCTGTGGCACAGTGACCTCTCTGTAGACTGTGGGGCAGTGATCTCTCTGTAACCTGTGGGACAGTGACCTCTCTGTAGCCTGTGGGACAGTGACCTCTCTGTAGCCTGTGGGGCAGTGACCTCTCTGTAGCCTGTGGGACAGTGACCTCTCTGTAACCTGTGGGACAGTGACCTCTCTGTAGCCTGTGAGACAGTGACGGCACAGTGACATCTCTGTAACCTGTGGGGCTGTGACCTCTCTGTAACCTGTGGGACAGTGACCTCTCTGTAGCCTGTGGGACAGTGACCTCTCTGTAGCCTGTGGG